>NC_139029.1:48159370-48438465 GCF_964662115.1 Mustela nivalis
ACTGGCCTCTTTGTTATTCTCTGAATAGACCAGGCAAGCCCCAACCATGAGATTTTTTGGTACTAGTGTTCCTCTGTCTAGAAGTGCTTGTCCATCAGGTTTTTTTATGACTTGCTTTCTCACTTCGTGGAGATTTTGCTCAGATCTTACCTCCTAAGAGATAATTTTCATTGAGCACACTCTCTTAGATATTCCCATCACTCCATTTCTCTTTTCCGTTACCTTTATTCATAGTCTTACCACTACACAATAGAGATTAGAGATCCTTTTGTTATTTGTCATCCTTACTCCACAGAGTTCAACAATGGTAGAATCCCAGAACCTAGAATGGTACCCGACATACAATTAATATGGAATGGAAGAATATGGGTTGAATGGTAAAACAGCCCCCAATACTCCAAACCTTGACTAAAACCTGAGAGTATTAGAGTAACTAAAACATATGGGGTCATGCAGATAGTGGCTTGGGTTATTGGTGGACAATGGAAGAACAGGAAAGGTATGGAGGTGAAGTTAGTGTTTACCTACCAGAGCTTAGGGAAGAGCAAGGCCTGTTTAAGTCACACCTTTGATGGGAGTTTTGTCAGTTATGGAGGTCAATAGCTTATCTTTTTATGTTGAGTACCTGGCATAGAGAAGGCATTCAACAAATACTTAAAGTATTAGTGAATTCTAGAATTTTATAGTTGCCTCAGCCTGCCTCCAGATGGTTCTACTCAAGTTCTGAGAGCTAAGTTTGGCCAATGATTCTACAAGTTATTATTTCTTAAGTATGTATCTTTTCAATCCTGGGCATGGAGTAGCAACATTCGCAGTCTGATTTCTGGTCCCTTTATTGGATAGATACTGTCCTGTAACTCATCAAGACTGGCTCAGACCCAGGCTGTGAAGTCTGAGAAGCTGAAGACTGAATGACTATTTCAAAGGCCTTCTCTGTATGAACGGTTAGTGCTTCAGCAAGCTTGTTGGACATTCTTCATTATGGGAACCACCCACTTCTCAGGATGATTGCAATAGCTGGATGATCACAGGGAACATTCCATAGCAACATTTTTCAATCTGTGGATTTGCAATGGTTTGTGGCAGACTTCAAGCCACTTCAATGTAATGGTTTGTGAAATCAATACGAGTCACATACAGCTTTTTAAAATAAACTGTATTATAATAGAAGCTATAACTGGGAACCTAGAATCAAAAATGTATTGCAAAAACAAAGGCAAAATAAAGACATTTTGAGACAACAGATGCACACTGAAGACAATGCTAAGTATGTTCTTCAGGCAGAATGAAAACAATACCACACCCAAGTTGTAGAGATATGAGAAGGAAAGACCAGAAAAGATAAACTCTAGAAAATCTTATATTAATATTGACTGTGTAAATAATAACAATACTATCTTGTGAGGCATAAAACACAGAAAGAAATAAAATACATGACAATAGAGCACAAAATTTGCCAGGGTATTAAATGGCATAAGGATGTTCTAAGACTCTTGCATTTTTTGTATTATAGTATATGTAATTATATATAAAATATCATGTAATTACAGTGAGGTCAAATTTTATATTATTTATAAAATATAGGGTTTTATTTATATCAAAATATAGTATGCACATTGTGATCTCTGAGGTAAACATTATAATAAAAGAATGTCTAACAAATGAGATAATAGAGTGGAAAATGAAACAATAAAAATCTTAAGCCAAAAGAAGAAAAGAAAGGAGAGAAAAAGCAACATAGAAAAGGTAAAACAAATTAAAAACAAATAGCACAATAATAGATTTCAACCCAAGTAAATCAGTAATTACATTACATTTAAATGGACTAAATATTCTAATTAAATTACAAAGACTGGATAAATCAAACTAAATTCAAATTAAGGACTAGGTAAAATAAAGAAAATACTGTATGCTGCTTACAAGAGATATAATGTAAAGATAAGCAGAGAGGAGGATTGAAAATAAAAGTGTAGAAAAAGAAATGTAATTTAAACCTAATAAAAATAAACTGGATGTAGATAGACCACCACCAGGCAAAATAGATTTTAAGGTAAGAAGTATTGCTGAAGATAAAAAGTGATATTTCATAATAATAAAGCTATCATTCTGCCAGGAAGACCTAAAAATTCAATTTTTTGTTCCTAATAACATACTTTCAATGTATATATAGCAAAGCAAAATTTCACCAAAAAAAGGAGAAATAGACAAATGCATAGCCATAGTGGGAGATGTTTAAAATAAAAGATTGAGATATAATTCACATATGAAATTCACTCTTTTAATGTACACAATTCAGGAACTTTTCATATATTCGCAGAACTAAGCAACCATCACCTCTACCTAAATTTAGAACAGCTTTATCCCCTCAAAAAATACAAACACATATTCACATTCATTCCCTTCCTCCCTCTCTGTCCAGCTTCTGACCACCATTAATTTGCCTCCTGTCTGAGTGGGTTTGCCAGTTCCAGATATTTCTTCGTATAAAAAGAATCATACAACATGTGGCCCTCTGTGTCTGGCTTCTATTTAGCATAATGTTTTCCATGTGCCTTTGTGCTGTAGTATGTATCATTAATTCATTCCTTTTTGTGGTTAAATAATATTCCCTTGTAAGGATATACCACACTTGATTCATTCATTCATCAGTTGATGAACATTTGGGCTCTTTCCAGTTGGGGGCTTTATGAATAATGGTCCTAGGTCCTATTTCTATACAAGTCTCTGTGTGAACTAGCTTATTTTGCATTCCCACCAGCAACGTGTGAGGCTTCCAGTTTCTCTTGCCAACACTTGCTCTTATCCAAGAATGTTTTGTCTATGTATATATTCAGGTTGTCTGTGAATAATGACAGTTTTCTTCCTTTACAGTCTTTATCCTCTTATATTTTTGTTTTATTGCACGGACTAGGACCTCCAGTGTGATGTTGAAAAAAGTCATTGATAGCAGGTCTTTTATTCCTATTTTCGGGAAGAAGTTTTTAATATTGTACCTGTAAGTATACCTCCTTTCAGTTGTTTTGGGTTTTTTAAAAAGAATTTTATATTTATGAGGATGTTCTTAATTCTAATTTGCTAAGTTTTTGTTCATCATTATCATCAACGGGTATAGGATTTTTATCAACATTTTTAGTGGAATAAATCCAACTTTGGTTTTGCTTATATTTCATTTGTGAATCGGGCATTCAGGTTCATAGACTAGAGAGAGACTAAGTAAGATTATAAAACCACAGAGTCCTGTGATGACAGTGAAAGAAGTCAGTTTTATAGGAGGACGTACCCAGCTGTGTTCTTTGAGACCGGGAAGGCTTCGTGTAGGCTGAGAGTTCAAAGTTAAAGAGTTAGTGGACTAAGCTGCTTGATGGTAAGATGGGTGAGGATACAGTGTTTTCCAAATTGAGTAAAGAATATGTTCAAAGGCCTAGAGGTAAGACAGAACTATGTGTACTGCAGGCGCAGAAAGACATCCAGTACGTCTGAATGACAAGGCAGGAGCAGTGGTCCCAAGAGTGGAGGAAGGGAGACCAGCTGAGGAAGGTGGAAGGCCACATGGAGATTTCTTTGGTTGACTTTTTCACTTCTTGTTCACTTACTTTAACCCTATGACTGATACTGAAGTAGCATTAATTGTGATTTCCCCACCTCTGCTCCAAGCAGCCCCATGAGATCTGGAGAGATGCCCATGGACCATGCCAGACTGGAACCCTGCATCCTCGGTATCCATCTGAAAACCACCATTTCCACCAGAGCAGTGGTTTCACATTTCCTTGATTTATAAAATGAACTCCCGTGAAAGATTTCACTGAATTAAATAGAGACATATTTGAGTTATACAGTTCCCAAGAAATGAGCTATTATCTCCACAAACTAGAATATCTGTCCCGAGGAAAGGACACAGACTCTGTCCTCCTAAGGTAGGCAGGGGTGGGGGTGGGGGTCTTCTTGGTAGAACGACCAGATGTTTCCAACATGCTGCACTGTAAACCTGACTTGAATGTTCCCAGAGCTAAACTGCCAACATTCAGGGAAGGGGGAGGAACGAGAGCAAGGGGGAAAAGTCAGACATGTGAGTAGGGATGCTTGCACAGACCTTAGAAGATATGTATTCCGTAAGAAGGAAGAGAAGCTGCAGTAACTACAAAGAGATCCTTCTTAAGAGGACTTCCTGAATGAACCAACGAGCTTCTCCTTGTTCCTCGGGCCTTTATCTCAGGGACCAAAATGGTACATGAAGCCAAGTGTTTCTCTTCCCACCCTCCTTGTCATCACTGTCTCCACCACCCCCCCCCCCCACCCAACCCTGACTATTGGAGAGAAGATCATTTGGTTTGGCAGAAAAGGCAAAAACAGTTCATTTTCTCCAGACTTTGAAAAAAGGCAATTAAAACCATCCCGAACACCTTGAAAATTAATTAATTCTTTTCCAGTTAGGCTGATAGCCCTGTGAAGGCAATGAACTCACCGTGTTAATATACACGGGAACATTGACTCATTATTTCTCCATATCTACCTGTCTTATCTATCTTTATTTAGACTTTTACAAAGTACTTACTAAATTGTGTGCACCAGTAAATATGTTAACTTGGTGCAATTTCATGGAGATTTATGCACCAGCAATGCCGAATATATTAGGTTCCCCTAAAAGCTCAGTATTTGGGATATGTTCTTTTCAAAGACGCTATGGGGTACATTTCGGTGTGCAGAGGGATAGGCAGAAACCAAAACCAATGGGCCTAAATTATTAAAATTCTAAGCAGTCGTTATGGATTGGGTCAGGTATTATAAAACTTACAGTCCATCAATTTACTTTCAATATTAATTTTAGCCTTGTGCCTTGCCATGAAAATCATGAGAATGGAAAGCATGTAACATCTCACTTACAGCTGACACAGAAGGGAAGTGACTGAAATATAGGCCCTCTCGGCCTCTGAGGAAGATTTATGTGGCGAGCATCACTCCACTCAGAGTAAGACTGCAGGTGACGGGCAGGTCCACGTTATAAATGCCTGGGGTAACTATAAAAACATAAATGGTATCAGGTTATTGATTTTTTTTTTCTTCCTGGAGCCCACAAATTAGAAAAGCCACTGCTAAAAAATCACTGGTCTCTCCACAAATTTTAATTAAAGCATAAATAAATCATTTCGGTTGCCGCACTTGCATATAAACAAAGGGGGAGATGGCATCCTTACAAATGCTTGTCAACATTTGGTGACTAATGGCTCACAGGGAAAATACAATCTGAAACGACCGAATTGAAAGCAGATTCTGAAGCTAACTCCTATCACATGCAAACCATCTAAAGCTATTACGGCAAGAGGCACCGAAACCACAGATCAGGTTTTTGGGGATGGGTGGAGGGATGAGGATAATTTGGTTAAGTAGAGCAATGCTCTTTTCTTTTTTTTTTTTCTTTTTTTTTTTTATTAAACAAAGTGATGTCCTGTTATGAGATATTACAGCTGCTTCACTTCCGCCACATGACGGAGAAATGGATACCCCACCCCTCCCACAAAACACTAACCATATGCCGCCATGGTTCCAAACCATGCTTGTGTTCCTCGAGACATACACAGCAAGAACTCAGAGACATAGGTCTTCAGAAAACAGAGAGGAAAGGGGATGTGCCGAGGCATTCCTAGGTCCCATTACACGGAAAGAAGAAATTAGGATCCTGGAGAGTAAAGGAACTCCCAGGGTATTCGCTGTATGGGCATGGGCACCAGACGCCTGAACCTGGCATCCAAAATGTCTCCCGCTCTGGGGGAAGCACGTGGGCTGCTCCTCCACACGTGTGGCGGGAGGGTGGCTCTGCATTTCTTCCCGGCAGCTCGTGAGATTTGGAGGCACTGGGACACTAGGCCCCACTCTTGCTACAGGCAGGGAGGGGGTCACCACTGAAGGACCTTGGCCCACATATCCTAAGAGAAGGTCTGTCCCCAGGGGGCAGATGGACCTGGTGTGGTTTTCCTTGCAGGGACCCTGAAAGCTCAGAGAGAACGGGACCCTGTGTAGTCTACAGTAACCCCTGATGTGTCAAATGTTAGTAAAGTAAGGAATAATTTTTTTCCTTCCTTCTTTCCTTTCTTTCTTCCTTCTTCCTCCCTTGCTTCCTTCCTTCCTAGCAAACTTAACTGTCTGCCCTGTGTGATGTTAACTATTTGAGCATATGGAAAGGTCTGATACATCTCTGCCCTCAGGAACAGTACAAGTTGAAAAGAGAAAAAAAAGAAAATTCAACCAAGGAGGCGAATAATTTCAGAGCAGCGTCCTGAAGATATCAGGAGAGCCCAAATGAAGGTAAGCTTAACTCTGGGAGAAAAGCCATGAGGCAGGGAAAGGGTCACAAAGATGGTAGTGTTTGGGCTGAGGTTTAGTCTTGCCAGATGAATGTGTTTGTCAAGTAAAAAGATAAAATTTCTAAATACCTGGAACTTAACTTTTTGTGTGCTGAACTCTTGTTTTTTACCAGTGGTTAAAAGAAAAAATGTTATTTAAAACAAACAAACAACAACAGCAAAAACCACGACAAAATAACTGTACCAAAGGCGCAGAGAAAAATCCCGAAGACAGACTACCTAGTTTTAAATCCTAGCTCTATCACATCCTTGCTCTGGAAACTAGTGAGTCACCCTTTCTGTGCCTCAGTTTTCTAGTCTTTACAATGGGGTAGCAATAGTACATAACACGTATATTATTTTGAGAAATAAATGAGAGTTAATACCTATAAACATCTGAGAACAGTGGCCAGCATTTAAAGAGGATAGTAACTAGAGGTGCCTGGGTGGCTCAGTTGGTTAAGCGTCTGATTCTTGATTTCAACTCAGACAATGATCTCAGGATGGTGAGATTGGGCTCCATGCCCAGAAACTGGAAATCATCCCTGAACCTTCTCCCTCTCCCTCACCCCCCTAAATCCAATCACAAGCCTTTTCAATTTTCTCTCCAAAAGATTTTCAGACCTACCTCCTCTTTTGCCTGCTGACACTGACTTTGGGAGTGCAAGCCCTTGCTTGACTGACGGTGCCCTTCTGTGTGCCTGCCGAGCCCCTGAGCCAGCCTCCAGGTAAACCATCAGGCACCTAGCTGCTAGACGGAACTTTCCAAACTGCAATCTGGCCGTGGCCTCCTCACAGTCCTTTCAGTGGATCCTTACTGCTTGCTGTGTATACTGCATGACATTCGTAGTCCGGCCAAATCAGGCATCGTCACATCAAATCGTGGTCCACACCTCAAGCTTCAACCTGAACTCCTCCCGGTCTCATATTTTAGCCTCCATCAAGAGGGGGCCACTTCTGTCCCCACTGTACTCCTCCCCACCCTCTACCACCTATATTTCATCCCTCTGGGAAGCACCCCTCCCCCCAAACTCCCCCTCTGGCCAGGGCCTCTCCCATGCATGACTCTTTCTCGCACACACACCACTTCGCATCATGGGCAATTACTAATTTTCCGTATCCCTTTGCACCACAGTGCACAGAGAGCCCAGCAGGGTGCCTGGCACAGAGTAGGAGCTTAGCAATATCTGTTGAAAGAATATAGCGCTTCATCAACCCTAATAGGACTCCTTTCCCAAGACACACTATTACTTTAAATACCGCCGAGGAAGAAAAAATGCTACCAATGAAACTGATCCTACATACTCTTACCATATCTATTTTTTCCTTATTTTTCTTGAGGCATGCCTAGCATACAGTCTTGCCTTAATTGTAGACGTACAATATAATGATTCAACAATTCTACACATCACTCAGGATCCTCAAGGTATGTGTACTCCTGCTCCCCTTTATCTGTTTCACCCCTCCTCCCCGCACCTCCACACTAGCAACTACCAGTTTGTTCTCTGTATTTAAGAACCAGGAATTTTTTTGGTCTCTCTTTTTTTCCTTTGTTCATTTGTTTTGTTTCTTAATTTCCACATTCATATCTATTATATAGCACATCTCAACTGCAGAGATATTAAAATGGGAAAGATGAGCTTCTCAGAATCCATGAACTATAGTAACTAAAATTGCCTTTCTGATTTTATCAGAATAATGCAGTAATAAAGCATGGGCTCTGCAGTCAGACCAAAATCCTGCCTTCAGTGTTTTTTAGGTTTGTGAACCTGTGCAAATTACATCCCTTCTCGGTGCCTTGGCTTCCTCATTTAGAAAATGGGGCATTTAGCCCTACTCTGCTTTGTCCTGCGTCATTCCTGAGTACTGGACTTTGAACGCTGAATCCAGAATGGCCTATTACTTGATTAATAGATACAGGCTTGTCTGCCCAGCATCACTTCCTTTGGTGAGCCAGCCCTTGCCCCATTCTAGTTATCCTGCTCAATCCACATGGCTCTGAGGGGACCCATGACATGGGGAGGTGAGGAGGCTGAGGCAGGGGGAGGGGAAAGGGAAGGCGGGCTGTCCCAGGGGCCTGACCAATCAGAGCACACTATGCAACTTGACCACAGGGACAGTCGGGTTCAGGGGGAAAAAAATAACACTAGGGTTTCAGTATGGGTTAAAGAAACTAATGAACAGAAAGTGTCCATTAACCCTTCATGATTATCACCATTATTAATGTGCTGGGTGACCTTGGAGGTATTGAAGCCTGAAACAACTACGAAAATCTGTCAGGGATATGCCAACATTCTAGATGTACCCATGGATTTTCTGATTCAACCGGGGACTTGCTAGAATGTAAGATTTAGGAGGACCGAGATCTTTCTCTGATTTGCTCACTGAATATATCCTTGGTACCTAGAATAGAGGATGGTATACAACGGGTGCTCAAAAATATTTGTTGAGTAAATGAACTCCAGTTTTTCTTAACTTCCTTGCTGTCTTGATGCAAGATATCATTTGTGCTGATTTCAGTGTGTCCAATCCCAACTTTCTTCTTTTTGCTTCTTTAAATTCTAATCTGCTATTCTCTGAAAAGTAAAAATAACCATTCAGATCAGAATTGGTTTTCAGTCGAGGTACGGTACCCCTATCTCGGTCCATGTCCACCTGTTAATCCTTACCCCTGTCCATCCCCTCCTGGGGAACCCCCTTGCCCCAGAGAGAGCCTAGGGGTTTCTCCCCAAGCTGACCACCATGTTTGTATTGACAGAACCTTGCAACTGCAGAGACCATTGTTACACTGGCTTTGCTCTATGCTTTGCTCCTGGTGGCTTGGCACTGGCAGCTCACTACCCTTAGAGACATTCCAAAGAAGGTTTCGGCATTTCATTGGTCCTGTTTTTGCTTTGGTCTCTCTCCTAACTTGTTCCCTTTCCCACCACCCATTCCTGGTTGACTGCAAGCTTCAAACTGAGATGTTCGATGCCATCACAGCCCAAGGGACTTCAGAGACAAGCTCCCTCTCCCTTGTCAGATGGAAGCTCACTACTTGAAGAGGAGAAGGAGCTCCCCTCATGTGGGTCCCATTCCAGGAAGTAACACCTAGGCTTACCCTCACTGTCTGGGACCACGGGAAGAAAGGAACTTCCCACACTTATAAGGTGTAAAGTCCAGCGAGATCCCAAGGAGAGTGTCCTGGGACAAAATCCCAATAAAACCTCAATCCAAAGGGATTGCAGAAAGGTGACAATAGGGTACAGAACACTGGAATAGAAAACCAGGACACTAGTTAAATGGTTGTCCTCTAACGATGGACGTATATGTGGCTTGGAGATTTCTATTACAATTCAGGCAGTGTACATTTTTTTTGCCCCACATGCAGTGAGGTACTGTAGTGTGGAAGTTCCCCCTCTGGTCACTCTTGTGAAGGTGCAGTTTTGGGCGTCCACACAGCCTTCCAGATGGCCTGGGATGAGTGTGATTTTATTTTTAAACCTGGCTTCTTGGGATCCACTCCTCCCTGATCCCTGCACTCCCCCCACCCCCACTGGGGTCAGAGGCACTTACTGCTCTGTCCCTAATTGGTCAGAGGTTGTGTTTAAGCGCTAGTGCTAATGCACTCTCTGCCCCATGCTAACAGCTCCCACACAGCACCTCAAGTTGTCTGGAGCAGGTGCAGCTTGGCACATGGGTACATTTCTCCTGAGTTCAGCATTGACTCCTGAAGGGGTCCAAGAGCAGGTTCCAGCTCAACCACCACAGACTCATTCTTACCAAGATTTAGAATCTTTCTCCATTTGCTGTTTCCCCTTAGGACGATTTTCAGAGATTTTAGAGGATGGCTGCTTATCATTTTCACCGGAGAACTTGTTTTTCTGGGGAGAGGGTGCACCCAACTTGCTCCTTGTTTATTCTGAAGGGTTCAAATCCAATCGATCATTTGGTTAGAGGTGGTTATTCATTTGGTTATGCATTTGACAAATTTTTATAGAGTATCAGTCAGGTGGCAGGCAATGATTTTGCTGGCAGCTGGCCTCTGTTGTTAAACTACTGTTTCAGGTTTACATGTATTTAACACTCACACCTCCAACAGGATGGAGAGAGCCTCACTGGAAGAAGCCATGTCTGTCTGGTGCTTGTTAATCTCCGCAGCCCTGGGCAAAAAGTGGGTTGTGGAGTTAACAGTGGTGTTTAATTCCTTCTTTCCTAATGTCCCTACTTGACTAACATCACATTTGCAAAACTATGTATTTTTCTGAAGTGCTCATTTCCTTGAGGCTTTATTTAGCAAATCATGCTGGATTTTCTTTTATTTATTCTGATATCAAAGTGATTTCTCAGCACCAAATGTCCATGAGGCGTTCATATATGCAAACTCATTAATGCTAGCCTCAACCCCATGGTTAAAATATTCTTCTTTTTTTTAGATTTTATTTATTATTAGAGAGAGAGAGTGAGCACACAAGTGCGGGGTTCAGCGGGGCAGAGGGAGAGGGAGAAGCAGACTCCCCACTGAGCAGAAAGCCCAACATGGGGCTTCATTCTAGGACCCTGAGTTCATGACCTGAGTGGAAGGAAGGCAGACATCCAGCTAACTGAGCCACCCAGGCGCCCCTAAAATATTCTTATCCCATTTTGCAGATGAAAAACCTGAGGCTCAGAAAGGTTAATGGATTTATCTAACATTAGAGCAAGTAAAGTGGCAGGGCTTTTTTCTGTGCTCCCTGAGCATAGAACCTCCTGCCTCCAAGGCCATTTCTCTTTCCTCCAGACCAGCCCTTCCTGAGGTCAGTCCTCTCCACTTCTGAGAGAGGAGAATGGCGGTGAGTTTAAGAAAAATTGTTTTCAACACCTTGAGTCATCTAGAGCACTGCATACTTGGAAGCCTGCTGCTTTTCCCAAAGCAAATACGCGATCTGGCCTCTGGGTCCGTGCTGTGCTTTGGCACACAAAGTGACTAATGAAGAACTGTGGGAGTGAAAGGAGTGACCTTGTTGCACCACCCTCAAACCCCCAAATGACCCTAATTAAGGCAATGATCTGGCTGATTTACAAAGATGTAGCCCACAAAATGGCAAATATAACTCAACCACAACCAATCTGGCCCTTGTTAGCTGTGTTGTAACAAGCACTACTTGTATGAATATCATTATGAAACACTTACTTAGGACAAGAATTGTGCTGAATTCAGAATTTTCTCCTATGGGGGAGAAAAGGGCAGTCTGGGATAGTGAAGCATAGTTACACCTCTACTTTTTAAAAAATGGATTTAAAAATTCAAAACCCTGCCTCCTGAGACACTCATAACCCTACAATGGGATTTGAGTGTTTCAGTTGGATCTCACTGGTTAGTTCCGTTAAACTAATCTAATCTCATACCTTCTCCACCAAGCTGCAGAATCAATAAAACAAGGAGGCATAAAACTGGAAAGAATCTGAGTGAAACCCTCTGAGGAAAATGTGGAGATTTTTCCTTCCATGGCAGGAAGAAACATTGACATTTCAATAAATTGTATTAGACTCTAAAGTTAGTAGATGTTAGATTGCTTCTCCCTTAAGTTCCATAAAACACCTGCCAGAGTATCATTTACCTATCAGTATTACTTACCCATCAAGTAGCCGATGAGGTCTACAGCCCACATCATCCCTTCACTGCTCTAGCTGATGAGACCAGGTTGAGTCACTTCAAGAGTTGGCCCCTGAATCTGCTCTATGACCAGTCCTCACCTGCCAGGTGGCTTACTCAGACCTTCTTATTTTGCATCTCTCTGGGAGTTCCAAGGTGAGGTTGGAATGTCGCACATACAGCTGGAGCCACTCTGTGGTCACCTCTCCAGACCTGATGTCGGACTGTTGTTTTTCTTGTCTAGTATATTGTTTTTCTACTCAACCACATCGCTGTCCTCTGGATTGGGTTGGGTGGGCCAATAATGCTAATCCCTTCCTTCACCACCCAGTCCTAGGAGCAGGTGGGACCAGTTTCCTGTGTCCCTTGTGGCATAGAGAGGCAGAATAGAACACATAGCCCTTGGGACAGCTTACTCTCAAGAGAAAATGAGGGAGGAGTCCTCTGACTTTCCATTTATTCTTCCCCAAATTACTAATCAGTTAAGTTTTTCCAACTGTCCTGGGAGGGAATGAATAAAGTAACGGAAAAAGGCCAAGAGTGTTACTCTCATTGGGTTCATTCCACAAAGAAGAAAACATCAGGAGTGGTGGGGAAGAATTTACCCTCAAATACCCTGCAGTGTTTGGCTGAGGGCCCCCATTGATTATGGGGTCATGCTGGGAATGCCCTTGGCCTGTCAGGCCACTGGGGTTTCTAAGTGGCCTAAGTTCCTCTGGCATTCCTAAGTTCCTCTGGCATTCACCTCTCTCTGTTTCTCCTGCCCTATTCGTAGGGAAGAGGGCCACTGCCAAAGCAGAGTGAGAGGAGGGTCAGAGTTATTGCTCTAGCTATTTTCGTTTTGATTTTTTTCTTTTTCCAGTTGGTAGCCAGTTTATTGAATTCGGTAGACTCAAACATGAAAAATATTATTTCTTCCAGTGGCTGCCCCTAAAAAAGTTCTGTTAAAGCTCATTCTCTTTTCCCTAAATGACATATTAGGTAAAACTTGTCACCATTTTTCAGATATTAAAAAATGCAATGTAATACAATCAATCCAGCTTAAAGGTTCAAACTCATCTCCAACTTAATTATCTCCCTCCTAACTCAAGAGACTTACTGTCTACTGTGAAAGGGAACATGCTTTTTCCCTTTCACTTCTCTTCCTCCCTCCTCTTTCTTCTCCAGTGTTTTGGGACTTTAAAGAAGGGTGGGGAAGGGAGGAAAGAAAATTCTTCTATTTCAGTGTTGTCTGGCCCCTCCTTCCTTGGCAGTCAATGCCCATAAACAATTAAAGTCTAAATACTGAATCTCTCCTGAGCTCACAGCCAGTCCCTACTGAGATCTTCCCACCGCACACGTCCTGCTGGGGGACATGCACTCTGGCATGATTCCTTACAATCCCCCACCCTACCCTGAGTTTCCACTCCCGCTGGTAAACGTTTTTCTGGATGGAATACCTGTAAAAGAGCTTAAGCCTTATATGTCAGCCTTCCCCAAACACAGCAGAAGTTGGTTTCATTCTAACCAACAGAATGGAGCCAGGAGAGCTCTCTGACCTGGATGGGAAGCCCCACCCCCAAAGGATCGTTGAGGAATGCAGGTCTCCTCCTCTATGTCTGCACCTGCACCTGCCGGAAGGAGAAAGAGTAGTCAGCATAAGCAATTTTTTTTCTTTAAAAACTCTTTGTTTAAAAGACTTCATTCCACTTTGATCCTATTGGCCTGAACTTAGTCACATGACCATACCTAGTTGCTAAGGAGTCTGGGAACACGTAATCTTTGGCTGGGTGGCCATGTAACCACCTGAAAACCTGGAGTTTTTATTACTCAAAGATAAACAGACAATGGATCCTGGGACAGAGTTTAGTAATCTCTGCCCAGGCATTTTGGGGTATGTCCTCACACTTTACTCCAAACCATTTTGCCTTCAGGTCCCATTGTTGCGTATGGGTCTCAGTACTAGACTTCTTTTTGATTTTCTCTAGACTCCCAGTAACCCTGCTGGCAATGTCTTCCTGCTCCCATCTTACCAGGCATCGGGTACACCTGTAGATACTAGAATGCCAGTTATAAACAAGGGTCCATGTTCTTTCTTACTTCGACACAGGCAGTTGGAATCACACATTAAGTGACTTAAGAGTAACCTAAGGATGCTCTGAGAACACAGCTGAAACACCGCACATAAACAATATGGAAAGGAAAGAGTTGGAGAAGGTTGCTTGGATGATAGTAACGCCTGGGCAGAGTTCTGAAAGAGGAAGAGTGAGTCAGTGGAATGTGAGCCAGAAGAGCACATGCATGAACCAGAAGAGAAGCGGTACGTTTGTCTAATAGCAAGTAGCCCACAACTGCTTGATGGTCAAGTTTCAGGGGGAATGGGAGATGTTTTTAGAAGATGAGGCTTACAGAAGCAGACAGGGAGCAAAATGATGAAAGCCGTTGTTGACTTGAACTTCATCTTGAGGGCAAATGGGATTTAACGGAGAACTTTAAGCAGAGAAGTGACCCAAACCAATCTGCATTTGCAGAAGACAACTCTGACAGCTGGGTGAAGGGTGCATTGAAGCAGGCAAGGCCCGGTACTGCTGGAACAGTTGGGAGACAGTTGGACAGATCCAAGGGACAAAATTAAGGGCCTGAAGTAGAATAATGACAGTTCTGCCTCTGGAGCTCACATTCTTTCCATGATAATGATGGTTTTCTTCTGTTTGCTTGTTTGTTTGTTTGGACACACTCTCATTCCAAAAAGGGTTTGGAATGACTTTCACAAATTCATTAAAGTAGTGTTGTGAATATGTATCCTAGTCTCCGAATATAGGTTGACAAGAAATATTGTCTTTATATATACATATATAAAATTTATATATATAAAATTTAATTTTTAATATAAACTGACTTCTGCTAGGTAGGGGGGCTGCGACCCTACCACCTGGGTTCTTGCCACCTTTGTGAGCTCTGCTTCCCTCTGTTTGTTCTAAACCCACAGATCCAAATAGACTCTGAGAGTCTTTTTGTCCTTCTTGGGGAGATCCTCCTCTTTCTATGTTTCCCCCAGAAGCCCTTTCTCTCCAGGCAGGCCACTTAGCTCATCCTCCCTAAAAACCTTAGACTTTTCTAAAAAATCCAGAAAGGGAAGTAAACCATTAGTCTACCACGCCTGAAGCAAGAAGACACAGAACCTGTAAGCTACTTTCACAGAAAAGGGAAGAGAAAACTCTCAAATCAAAAATGCTCTTGTCAAAAATGTTCTTGTCAAATCAAAAAAAAACCCATATGATTATTTCAAACATAAATATTTCATGGTGAAGGGAAAAGAAAAGAAAAAACCCATGAGAGAATTAATGTTTTGAAAACTTGAAACACTTTCCAAAGTTAGAACCATGACTTCAGCTCTGAGCAATCGCGAGACCAAAGCAAAAATGGACACATAAACTAATAGTACAACTGTTATGGTTTTCACTAAGGAAAGTATACCTGTTTTTCAGGAGTGACAAGGTTCTACCTGTCCATGGGATGAGAGGAAAGTTTCTCCACTGGATCCAAGTGAAGGAGACGCCCCGTGATGCAGGCTACCCCATGTTCGACATCATACGTATCGTAAACTTTGTCAGGTAGTTCTTGTAAAAATATGGGCACCAGAGATAAAAAGAACAACTCAGAAACAGCCCCTGCTCTTGCTATGACCTGGTCTAACCAGGAACACAGGTAAACATACAATAGCCCTATGTTATTAACGTACCACAGTGAGGGTGTGGTAGAAAGTGCAAAGGGAGCACTTCTACAAGTTTCTAGAGAAAAGGATAGAGGAAGCCCAGTACCCAGAGATCGGGGGAGCTGCAAGGAGGATGGAAAGTGCTCAGGTCAGGACAAGCAGAAAAATATAATCTTATATTCAAAGCAAACGTATACAAAATACTGAAAGGAAATGCGCTACTAAATTATTCTTAGTTGTTGTTGCTAAGCGATCATATTGGTGGTTTTTACATTTTGCCCTCAGCTTATCGACATTTTCAAGTTTTTATGAAGAGAATGTTATTAATATTTAGAGACTAGTTTTAGTTGTAACAGAAGACCCAAATAAAAGTAGCTTTCAGTTTTTGTCATGCATGATGTAATCCAGAATGAAAGAATATGAGGCCTGGGATTTGCTTCAAAATAATGTGGGGCAGAGGAAAAGTGGACAGGGGCACAAATGAGGCAAGGCTGGCCAGAAGTGGCTAATTGTTTAAACTGGGTGATTGATGGCTACGTGGGGATTCATTACCCTAGTCTCTACTTGAGCATATACTTTAAATTTTCGATAATAAAAAGCTGGGAAAACAAATAAATAAGGAGAGTGACCTTGGCCCATTAACCCCTCTCTGGTTCAGGTGCCTCAAGGATAAAGTGAAAATAATTAAAACGCCCGCTTCACACGGTGGCTGTGGTGATTGAATGAGGTTACATATATAAGATGCTCATCACAGGGCCTGACATGTAAGTCACAGTTGTAATTATTATTACGATGGCTTAAGCCAAGGGCACAATGCCACCTTCAAGCTCTCAGCTTCCTCCCACGGGCCGTCTCATGAGTGCCCCCCGCTCTCAGGGTTCTGTGATGCTGACGCTAGGCATCACTGCCCGCACAGCCCTGTCCAGAAGCCGAAAAGATGGGTCTCTGCCTTTCAGTGTGTGTCTTCTTTTAAGATGCAGGAAACTTTGCAAGAAATCTCCTAGCAACCTTCCCTTTACTTCTCAGTGGCCAGGATGCCATCACGTACCGGTGCCGAAACCACTCACTTACCAGGAAAGCGATCCACCCGTTTGGCTATAGCCCTCATGAAAACATCTACCCTGGGACTGCGTAAGGGCCCCTGAAGCAGAAGCTCTGCGAATGCCAGCAGGAAGAAAATCATGGTTTTGTTAGGGAGGAGGAAAGTGAGAAAGTGCCTAACAGACCGTCGATTGATAGTGACTTCTCATGGCGTGTTAGGAAATGGTGAGTAGCTCCGTGTGGCTACTGCATCATATATTGTGGGGAACAGGTAAAGAGATGGCAACAGTAGGACAGATGGGATAAGACTGTGGTGCACCAGGCAGGGAACACTGCAGTTTTTCCTGTAGGCAACAGGATCCATGAAGACAGAGGCCCAAAAGCTAGGGAAAGCATAATTAGGGAAAATATCACTAATTTCATTTTAACTTGGAATTTTTCCGAGGATGGTATAATTTCATGCAAATTATGCACATATCATATGCAAATGTACTTTCTGCTCCCTCAGATATTTACACAATGAGATGTAGTCTGTGCAAGGAAGAAAAAAAAGAAGCAAATCTTGGTGGAAATAATTGACTCAGCAATAATCTCTCTAAGGGGGGAAGCAAACTAGTCTGGGATTCAATATTTACATCCTGCAACTTTGTTTTCTACTACGACCTTTTTTTAGCTTCTGCACTAAGTTCCTTTGTAATTTGCCTTTAAGGAGCTGGTGAATATCCATATCCCTCACCACAGTGTCTAGCCTCAGTGCCCAGTGTAATTATCCCTCTGTGAAAATGAATTCCACATGAAGCTTTTGAGGAAGGCAGAGCCATTTAAGGTATTATTTAATTACAAATAAGAAATGCATTATTTGATTCATTAAAGAAGACCATGATGCAAAGAGGCTGACCTCAAGCTGATGAAACTTTTCAAATTAAGATCCTGGGAGCTTCATTATTGACATAAGTTTTGTTTACCGGCGGGCGGGGTGGGGGTGGGGGTGGCAATGGGGGACGGGTCCGCACCTGTGATGAAATGCACACGGATCAGGAAGGAGAAATGAGAGAGTGTGCTCGTCACATATGGGGCTTTCTAGTATTTTTGAACCAAAAAACCTTGATTTCAGCCAGATCTTAGTTGAAAAAAAGAAGATTATTTTATTTCCATGAAAGTCAAGTCGTTCCTCCTCCGCAGACAAAAATACTATAAAATAAGAAAGGTAATAAGTTCCCATGAATCTGGTATGTTTGAGGATAGGGATCTTCTTTTGAGCATAGAGACTCGCAGAAGTTGTTATATACTCAAATTTATTGAATAAATTGATAGTACCAACTGTGGTTTAAGCCAAATCCCAAGCCTGGGCAACTGAAAATCACTATATATTTTACTTGGATCACTGCTTGTATCTTTCTTGTCATTTGCTCATTTATTCAACAAATTTTTATCTAACACTTCTATACAGCAGTTACTATTCTAGACACTGGGAACACAGGAGTGAATAAAACAGGCTAAAATCTCTTTTTCCTTGAAGTTGACATTCTAATGGGGACTGATACAAAACACACAAGATAAACAAGCAATGTATGGAGTATGTGTAGATAGCGAAAGATACTAAAGAGATAAATAAAGTAAGTAAGGGGACTAGGGGAAAGAGAAAGTACTTGGGAAGGCATGTAATTTTTTATTACATGGCCACAGAAGGTCTCAGATGATGAACAGTGATAACCATTAATGTTCCGGTACTGTTTGTCAGTATTTCTGGTTCTTCTTCTGGGCATGTTCTAGGATTATATTTCTTTGCTACATTGGAGTTAGAGAAGTCTAATGACTTGCTATTGCTGATGAAATAGTAATAGAAGTAAGTTATGCTATTATGGTGTGGGAGCACTAAGAGCTAGTTTATGATTCTTCATGCTCTTTCTTTCCCTTCACCGCCATATTTCAACAGTGACCTTTCTGTCAGCTTGAAACCTGGAGTGAGGACAACATGGAGAGAGCCCAGCCACCCCCAACATGAACGTAATTATGACTGGTTTCTAGCAGCTGAGTGAGGTGTTGAGGTTGGTTGTTACTGTGGGATAACATAGCCCATCCTGTCTGACATGGGGACAATTGACTGAAGACCTGAAGGGAGTAGGGGACTGAGAAGTGTGGATAGCTAGGGAGGAGCACTCCCAGCAAGGGTCATAATGCCAAGGCCTCAAAGTGGCCTAAAGAATTCTAGAGTCAAATGAATGAGGGCAACAGTAGTAGACGATGCACTCCAAGGCAGAATGGACTTCCAGATCGTTTAAGGTTTTGTGTCCCATCGTAAGGACTTTGACTTTTTTTTTTAAGATTTTATTTATTTATTTGACAGCGATCACAAGTAGGCAGAGGCAGGCAGAGAGAGAAGTGGGGAAGCAGGCTCCCCGCTGAGCAGAGAGCCTGATGCGGGATTCAATCTCAGGACCCTGAGATCATGACCTGAGCTGAAGGCAGAGGCTTAACCCACTGAGCCACCCAGGTGCCCCAGGACTTTGACTTTTTCTCTAGATGAGAGATCAGTCATTAGAAGAGGAGTCACATTATCTGACTTCAGTAAACCTTCTATTTGGTTGTTGGGAATAGACTGAGGTGGGGTTTCGAAAGATAGGAGCAGGGATAACAGTAAGGAGGCTATTGCTCTAAATCCAAGTAAGAGAAGAGAGGCGCTTGGATTATAGCAGTAGCAGTGGGGGCAGTGACAAATGCTGAATATTATTATCATAGAAAGATGATAGGGTTTGCCAATGGATTAGATATGGGATGGAAGAAAAAGAATGGAGTCAAGGATGACTTCAAAGTTTTTCCCATAGGTAAACGGAAGGATAAAGCTGCTATTTCTTGAAATGGAGAAAACCATTAAATTCATTGGGGAGAGCACAAAACCCTGATTTTGAACCCTGTTAAATTTGGGATATCTATTAGATTTCCAAGTAGGGATATAGGGCAGACAGCTTGATAATGGAGTCATAAATTTGGGAGCCTTTGATGTATAGATAGTATTTGAGATCATGAGACTCAATGATAGCACCAAGGGGAAAAGTACAAAAAGAAAGGTGTAAAAGTCTAAGAAATGAGCTTCTTAATTGGATGCTAAGAGATCAGGGAGAAAAGAAGGAACAGCTAACTAGGCTGAGAAGGAGCTGCCAATACGGTAGCAAAAAAAAAAAACTGAAACACGAAAATACGTTGAAGAGAGAGTGTTAAATTCTGCAGATATGTCAAGAAAAATGAGGCCTAAAATGGATCGGGGGATTTAGAAGATGGAGGTCATTTGTATCCTTGGTAAGAATTTCCCTGGAGTGGTGTGCCAATAGCCTGGGGGGACAGCGGCTCAAGGGCTAGTGGGAGAAAAGAAATGGAGACAATTCATTTAAGGAGTTTGGTTGTAAAAGGAAGTAAAGAAATGGAGCTGTACTGGGCAAAAAAATGAAGTCAAGAGAAGAATGGGAAACAAATGGGATAATTACTGACAAGTTTGTAGGGGAATGGGACAGAGCCCTTACAAAGGAAAATTTGATCATGCTGGAGAGAGTGGGAAGATGGCTGGAGCAAAGTCCTCAAATGGACGAAAGAAGATAAGACCTAGTGCACGAATGGCCGTTGCAAGGGGTTTGCGCAGGAGAAGCAGGGATAGATGCAGGGAGGTGGCTGTATGTGGAGATGAGAGTATGTGGAAGCTATCATTTGAGAGCTGATATTTTTTTAGTGACCCTGGATGAAAGCAAATGGGCTCAGAGGAAGTGTGGCAATTTGAGGAGAAATGAGAAGGTATGGAATAGTCATTGAAGAGAGAGAGAAAGTGAGTGGATTAGGAAATGATACGGTGATTACTAGGCAGCATTGAGGTGAATGAACAAGAATTAAAAGGAAACCCATTAACACAGTAGTGTGGTTTTGTCAAGCCACATTCAGCTGGGTGGGAGCAGGCATAGAGCAGAGGAGAGATGGGTTTACACAGGTGGGTACTGGACCACATTAGGACAAGGAAAGAAAGGGGCAAGACAGTTACAGGTTGACACAGGGGTGTGAAGATACTATAATTATCATAGTGATGGCATGGGAGCTGGCCAGTGAGGGAAGTGAGGAAATGAGCAGGCTGAGTTAAGGAAATGAATTAGGATCAATGGGTTGTAAAAACAGTAGCCATGGCTATGGCTGACTGAGTGCTCGTAATGGCCCATCACTGGGGTAGGACCTTCTTATTAATTGATACTACTTCACAACAACCCTACCAGGCAGGTATGAAAATTCCAAATGTGTAGACTGTGCATAGGCTGACCTATGGCAGGTTGACCTGCCATATTGTGACCACAAGTGAAGCCAGGAGATATCTAATCAGCTGTCATTTCAGTATCCATTGCATATATTCAATATCAATAACAAGTGTTATGGGACTCTAGGAACATGGAAGAAGGAAGGAGGCACTTACAGATCTTAAGGTTTTGCCAAGGAAATGCAAAACTCAATCAAGAGACTACTGGGGGCGGCCGTTACATGCTTCCTTTATATACCTGGGAATGTGTAGAAATGGACTCCGGGGACAAGAGCAACATAAACAGCCTCAACTTGAAGTAGAGCTGCAATTACAAAGTTCAACACAGCCAAGCAGCATCCATGGCAAGAGTCCAATAGCATCCTGGCTGAAATCTCTAGTAACACAAGAAGCAACTTAAGAAAGCCAACCCTTGTATCACATAGGAAGATACGATGGTTTTCTAAGTGAGGTATGAGAGGGGTCACTGCAGGTAGACCTTGGGGACTTTCAGTGATGTTTATATAGACAAATACAGAAGGGTTTAATATTATGATGTCAAGCTAAGGAATCTATGCAAGTGTTTTATATTTCTCATGCTTATGCGAATTTGACCAGGAGAATGACAGTCTTAGAACTGCAACTTAAATTATATAATCAAATACCTAATTAAGTATGTGATTTTTAAATCTGAAGTCTCACTAAGTTGATTTAAGAGAACTACAATTTCCCATATTTAGAAGGTTCATTTATGAAACGTGTAAGAGTTCTTTTTTTTAATACTAAGGAAATTTTGTTTGTTGTCAGGAAATTGAAATTCTTAAGGAAGGGAGCAAATACATTAAATGTATAACCGGACTTCTAAACTATTTGAAGATGTTCAATTAACCCAGTTCGTCAGTGAGACCAACATTAGTCACAGCCACCCCAAAAGTGATGGTGAAAATTTGCCAGACTTACAAGTGGATTAATAAGATTTGAAGCCAAACTTAAAAGCTTAAGGAAGTACTCAAGTTTTCCATTTGTAACTTTAAGAAAAGGACAGAATTTATAAAGCCACACTAAGCCTCTGATTAATCTTTCTGTGCATTAAAACTGCTCTTGAAGACACCCCAAATCTCTTACCAACAAATATGCAGGAACTGAGGCAGTTACTAAGTGGCAGAGCTGGGATTTAATCCCAAATCCACCAGCTGCAAAACCCATGCTTTCTCATCATTATTCATTGCCTTTCCCCGACAAATAATTAGACAACAGTAACATGCAATTAACATAGAAACTTGACAAGAAGACTTCATTCTTTCTCCCATGTCCTGCAATGCCTCAGGGTTATAATTATATCATTACCCCACAGTGCAGACTGAGGCGGAATAGGTGTTTAAGGGTTGGGCTGAATTAGTATGACTTTAATTATAACATACCCTGGAAACGGCTTTTCTCACTAAATCCCTAACGTCGGTGTGTGTGTGTATATACTTTGCTGGTTTCTCATAAAAGTAGTGTATAAATAGAGAAAAGGAATCCAATAACCTATGGTTGATTATTTAAACTATAAATATGTTTGTTTTATAGATAAACTGGAGTTTCCTGTCCTCAAGGTTTTTCCTGGGATTGGTTCTGCGTGATCCTAGGAAGCAGGATTGCATGGAGGGTCGGGTTCCCTGTGGAGCATTCTCCAGAAAAACAAAATCCAAATCTCCAAGCAGTTAAGATAGGATTATTCTCCTAAGCAGCTAGTGAGGCTAAAGCTCCATCCAGTCAGAGCCCTCAGCCTGTTACTGGGAACTGCGCTCCAAAGATGCAGCTCATTTTTGTAGAACTGTTGTCGATCACTCTGTCCACGGCTTCTCTTCTTCAGCAGCACCGGTCTTCCACTGTCACTTCATTTTCTATTGACAAGAAGGAAAGCGGTAGTGGTTACTGAGGTACACAGTTGGTGGCTTTCCCAATAGCCAGCAAGCCCTTCCTCCTTGCTAACATCCCCAGCCCTGCTCAGGTATCAGGAAGCCCCCCACAAGGGCTGTGATGATCCCAGTTGTCTTTGCCAGTGACGGAAGGACAGGCGGATGTGGGTCTTAGTTGTAGCCAATGAAACATGAGGCTAAGACTGCAGTTGTGGATGGGAGACTTCTGAGAACAATTTCTTCCTTGATAGAAAAGGGAGTGCTGTGAGCCAAAGCTCCTCTGGCTATGCCCTCCCTTCCAATGGGATGTTGCCTTTAAATAGGGGATGACTAGGGCACCTGGGTGGCTCAGTGGGTTAAGCCTCTGCCTTCAGCTCAGGTCGTGATCTCAGGGTCCTGAGATTGAACCCCAAATAGGGCTCTCTGCTCAGCGGGGAGCCTGCTTCCTCCTTTCCCTCTCTCTACCTGCCTCTCTGCCTACTTGTGATCTCTGTCTGTCAAATAAATAAATAAAATCTTAAAAGAAAAATAAAAAAATAAAATAAACAGGCGATGACTGAGATTTCAGTAGCCATCTTGGATCCAGATAAGATAAAATTTTCCATCCACATCAGCACTTGCCTGGAGAGATCAAAACTTACTGTTGTGTTTCATCACAACTGATTCTAAGCAGGGAACTTCATGAAGGACAGTGAGCGTGGAGGGACCCCAGGAATCAGATTTCTGCCGGACTGAACTGAAGACCTTTTGCAGGCTGCTGAACATGGAGACTGGTTTTGGCAAATCCTGGACAAACTAACGGGTTTACTCCACTTTAGCCACAGCACTAGCTTTCAATCCTTAGTTAACCTAACCAGCACGATTCACTCTTCATCTAGCACTTAAAACCCCTGACTTTTCCCCCTCAAGAAATGTTATTAATTTAATAAACTTGTATTTTAAAAAATAGTAAACCTAATAGTAAACCTAAAAATAGTAACCTGGTATCTTTGTTGTATTTGCTCACATGACTACAAGGGGATCACAAGCTGATTTTCCAGCTTCCTTACCCCATGACGTTGCTGGACCAGCCCTGTAACAACCACCATCACACAAATCCCAGCCCAGGGGCCAATAAATAAAGCTTGATTGGAACACAGCACAGCCATGCTCCGTTGTTCAGATATTGTCTTTGGCTACTTTTGGGCTACACCTGCAAAGTTGAGTAATTGCAACCAAGACAGCACAACCTGCAAAGCCTCAGGTATTTACAATTTGGGCCTCTACAGAAAAGGTTTGCTAACCTCAGTTTTAAGTACTATTGGATGGGCTTTCTGTTACATCTTTTGAAAGCATGCCAAAATGATACGGCTACTTTTCAGCTAACTCTTCCAACTCCTGGATTCTGCTGGGAAACTCCCAGTGAGATCATGGATATTCCTCCATACACTGCCTTGTGGACCATGAACTGAATTCAACAGCTACTTAGTCTAAGATCTTGTACAGTTGATTTCACTACTGTCCAGTCGTCCCAGCCCTTTTTCAGGTCTGTGAGTGAGCCACACTCTGTCTCGATAGGATAACACACATATGGTCTGGAACTTTCTTATACCTCTTCCCTTCCCCTACGCTAGAGTCTGTTCATCTTTTATAGTTTTGCTCAAATGCCATTCCCTCAAGAAAAGATTCCCTCATCCACCAAATAGTCCATGTCCTTATTTTATGGTCTCATGGGACCCAAAATTTCTCTATCATAGTATTTATCAAAAATGATAATAAGGCATGAATAGTGTAATCAGTTTTTATTTCTCTTCCTTCCTCTTTAGAATAAAAGCTCTGTAAGTGCAGGGGCGGTCTGTCTTGTTTATGTTCTTTATCTCTAGTGCCTAAAACATGACCTGATTTGTAAAACACATGAAATAGATATGTAACAAATGAATGGGAAATAAGTGAATGGGACAAACAGTGCAAATTGTACTTTGAGTCATGTGAAATCCTATGTCCTTTATTGGACCATGTTCTTCTTTCAGAAATACAGAAGTGACTCAGTTGTGTCAGGCTGGTGTGTCCTGACAAGTGTTATCAAGATCTGATACCTCAGCCACCCAACACAGACAGCATGCCTCTCATTCTTCCTTCAGGTCAATGGTTTAATCCTCTCACCTGGCGATCTTACACTTCCACGTCACAGCCTCTGCCCAGCCACAGAAGGAGTTCTGCCACTGGAGCTATGGACCCTTACAGGCTCCTGAACATCTATATTCTCCTCTGCAAAATGAGGGCAGAGTACGTGAATTAGAGACTTCTCCTCCCACTGTGAAGAGGATGTGTGAGGTTCTGCCTAAACTCAAACACCATCACAGAAATAACAAGGAAAAGAGAAAACAACCTGAGAAGGAGATACAGTTGTGAACTCCTACTAACGGAATCCACTGAATATTTACTGGGGACAGTTGTAGATCTAGAGACTGCATTACCTTTTCTTTCCTTTCCTTTCTTTTTTTTTCTTTTCTTTTCCTTTCTTTTCCTCACTCCCTCTTTCTTTCTCTCCTTCTCTCTCCCTCTCCAGATTTATTTATTTATTTGAGTGGGGGAGGTGGGGGAGGGCAGAAGGAGAGGAAGAATCTCAAGCAGACTTCCTGCTGAGTGCAGAGCCAGACAAGGGGCTTGACCCCATGGCCCAGAGATCATGACCTGACAAGAAATTAAGAGTTGGACACTTAACCAACTGAGCCACCCAGGCACCCCTCTTTTTTTTTTTTTTTAAGAAATTGTTAATTTTTTTTTAAATATTTTTATTGATTTATTTGACAGAGAGATCACAAGCAGGCGGGGGGGGGGGCGTGGAGGCAGGCTCCCTGCTGAGCAGAGAGCTCGATGCAGGGCTCGATCCTAGGACCCTGAGATCATGACTTGAGCCGAAGGCAGAGGCTTAACCCACTGGACCACCCAGGTGCCCCAAGAAATTGTTAATTTTTTATCAATCTTATTTCTGTGTTCAGTTTAAGAACATGTGGAAAAACAGCTTAAGACCACTCAGTGTTGTTCTTACCCATTCAGTGGCCTGAGCAATGGGAGTTGCAGACCAGTCTTCAATGGCAGGCCAGGGGCTCTGGTCTTCAGTAGGGGACTGCTGGATAGGCACAGGGACCACCTTGTGTAGTTTTAGTCCCATCTGCAACCTGGGATCAATAGCCGTCAACTCAAGCCATTTACTTGGGCTGGAGAAGTCAATTCACCCTGAATTCTCCTTGGTTGTGGCCTTTTCAGCAGCGGCCTGCTCTTCCTTTTCAGTCTGTCTCCATCAGAATGGATCAGGCATGAGCTCCCATGGGTGTCCATGAGGGAAGGTAGCACACATGCACAGAACTTTCCCGGTCATTACATAGCACGTTAGACCCACTGAGCTCGCTTGTTGTTGCACACGATGACGGTGTTCACATTGCACAGAGGAGAGTCTGTGTTCTACAGAGCAATGGTTGGCAGGTAACCCTAAGATGCCTCTGTGGGAGGCTGGTGGTCAGCCCCAGGGTCAGTAGCCACCAGAAGATGTGGCTCCTGGAGGGATACCTGGATCTGGTTAGTGAAGGTTCTGGGAGTGATGTACCCAGCAGGAGGAGTGGCTACACAGGCAGGAGCTAACTTTAGGACAGCATACTGGCCATATACTAGAGGATCTGAGGCTCTGAACAATGTGAAAGCTTCCCTTGAAAGCTGTGTTATTTTTCATTGGCCAATCTGACGTGTTCGCCCTCCAACATCAGGAATGGGATCTTGAGAGCCAACTGGATCCACAAGGAAAATGTCACTTTCAACTGTAACGGGGAGTTTCACTGAGTCTAAATCAAAGTTTCTCTCTTGCTTTCAGTGAGAACTTCTGCTCTCCGCAGCACCCTCCAACGTGTAACCCATAGGACTGAGTCACGGTCAGCCCCTCTGAGTGAGAAGCAGGAGTTGTGTGTCTGGGTCTGTTCACTCACCACTGGCTCTCCAGAATCGGGGTGGAAGAAAGGGAAAGAGGAAGAGAGAGAAACATCCTCTCCTCATTGCCATTGCCCCTGCTTTGGTCTTAGTTCTCCCTTGGCTAATAAGGGCCTTTCTGTGATTGGAGCTCCCACCCCTCGGTCTTTGGAGCACTGGGCATGTGGGTTACTGGCATGCACCCTGAGCACCATGAGCAGTACACAGCTCCCTGACGTTAGTGGGAGTGATGTCTTACCATCTTCCACACCAAGCATTGGCAGCTACCCTAAACCATTGTCTACTGGGGTGAACTTCGTGGAGCTTTAAATCCAGTTACCTTCCAAAATACTCTCTTGCCCTGTGGAAAACGAAGGCATCCCTTCATGCTAAATAGTGGAGTCACACGACCCCTCTGCTGCTGCTTCTCCTTGCCCTCCTATTGCAAACTGTTCCTCTGGCCTCGTACCTTCAGGGTGCTCAGACAGGATGTAGCACAATTCTCGGGGTTCACATGGGACCCCCACCTCTAGGAAAGGAAGTATTTTGTCAAGCTCCAGAACCCTCTCAGTCTGCTCTGCTTGGGAAGCAGCACCTCCACGAACCTGGAAATGTCTATCCCTCAGCCAGCATCCAGCAAGCAGCAAAAAGCCAGGCTCCCCTCCTTGTTCTCTTATAGCTAGTTCCATCTAGCTTGAAAAGTGGGTAACCTGTGGGGAATGGAGAGGAAGACGACACAAGAATCGCTATTCAACTGATAGCTCATCGGTATGCAGTTCCCACCTAAGCAGATTGACTGTGAGTGTCTTTGCTTATGTAGACTGACTGAGGTGGTGGAATGTTACACGACTATCTGGTCTACCCTTTAACAGCATCTGCAGTCATGTGCTAGCATCTCCTCCTTAGAACGTGAGGGTTCTTTCAGCTTTGCAGCTGTAGCCTGGAGTCCAAGAAAAGAAGAGTCCCATTTATCATCCTGTTAAAGAAATTTAATTATGTACACATATCATATTTTATCGGATTTGGATTGCATTATTTTATAACTCATTTCTTCTTATTAAAGATGTGTAGTAAAATATCCCATCTTACTAAAAGCGCTTTGAATTTTTTTTTTTTATTGGAGTTCTGTTGACACACAATGTGACATGAGTTTCGGATGTACAACATAGTGATTCAACAAGTTTATACATCACACTAGGCTCACCAAAAGTGTAGCTGCCATCTGTCCCCATACAACGCTATCACCTGTGAGAGGGAGACCAGGAGTCTCTCACAGATTGTCTGGGCTACGTGTAAAAGGCTGAGTCACAGTTTTCTAGGGAGACAGAAAGGAAAGACTTGTATTAAAAGAATAACAGAAGCAAGAGAGAACATTAAATATTCCGGGAACAGAAAGAGAGGGAGGAGGTTTGAGCTATACAAATCTGTGAAATTCGAGTGTAAAGTGTAATTATTATTACTATAAGTATTAATTTTTTAAAAGATTTTGTTTATTTGAGAGAAAGAGAACATGAGAAGAGAGAGGTCAGCAGGAGAAGCAAACTTCCTGCCAAGCAGGGAGCCCGATGTGGGACTCAAACCCGGGATTCCAGGATCATGACCTGAGCCAAAGGCAGTCGCTTAACCAACTGAGCCACCCAGGCGCCCTATTAGTATTAATTTTATTTTCAAAAGAGGAAAGTGAGGTATAGACAGAATAAGAGATTATGTAAGATTAACTAGTCAGTCAAGGCCAAAGCCAGAATTCCAAGCTGAGATTTCTGGAAACTCAGAGGAAACGGAATGCAAGCAGGAAAGGAGGAAATCAAGGACACCTGAACCGTGACGAAGGAGAGAGGATGTCCTAGCAATGAGGAGTGGAAAGAGAAGGAAAACTGTCTGCTCCATGTCCAATCCAATTTCTTTTTGTTCTCAGGGAGGCCTGGGAAATTGACCGCCAACTTCCCTCATCTGATGAGTGAAGTGCCATAAATGTGTGCTTTTTTTTAAATTTTTTTTTATTTTGGACAAATGTGAAGTAGTTTCCAAAATTAGCCCTGTCCAACTGTTAAAATCCCCCAATTCCCAAACTCTCTCAGCAGGAAACAAGCCGTGGACATCCAGATGTTTCTCCTCACGGTATTTGTCTGTGTAGTATTTACATTGATCTTTCTCTTGTCAAATTGTGACTTTATGAAATGCTTTATTATGCTGAGTGATCATTTGCACAAAAGAACTAAGAAGGGGAACTGAGGGAAACATGGGTACCGGGGGTCATATGGCTCTTTCTGATCCATCTCAGAAAACCATACTTCCAGCAAATGCTCAGAGTGAAGAAATTCACCAAGTACAAGACTCGATTGGGACTGCCTTTTTTCTGCATCAGGAAAGCTAGGAGCAAAAACAAGGAGCAGACCTTGATGAACCCACCCTCTGGAGATTATGAAGGAAAATGATCTGCCTGCAAATCATGGAATCTACCAAAAGCTGTGAAGACCAAAAGACTATATTTCTGCAGGAAGAAAACTGAACAAAAGCCTAGAAGGGAGAGTAATAAATAGGTTATCACCTCAGGTATTGTTAGTTATCTCACCTTTTGCCAGGATCTGGGCTATGAAGGTAAGTATTTGCATGCATACTCAATATGTCCTCACCACAGTCCTAAGGAGAAGGTACTGGGCTGCGTGGGTGAAGTCCATTAAGCGTCCCACTCTTGACTTCGCTCAGGTCATGATTTCAGGGTCATGAGATCGAGTCCTGCTTTGGGTTCCATGCTCAGCAAGGAGTCTGCTGGAGATTCTCTCTCTCCCCCTGCCCCTTCCCCCACTCTCTCTCTAAAATAATAAATAAACCTTTTAAAAAAAAAAAAGGAATGTACTATTTTTGTGCCCTGTTTATAGATGAGGGAACTAAAATCCAAGAAAGGTTAAAAACCTAGAAGTTTATATACCTAGTGAGCAGCTGAGCTGGGAATCTGATCTAGGTGTCCCTCAGTCCAAAGAGACTATGCATTTAACTATTATATTCTCAATGTAATGCTATATAATTCTGTTCTTAAAAAAAAAAAAAAAAGTTTGTGGACCCACTTTGTTGATTCTCCAAGGAGATGATGGGATTTTTGCCTCAGTTGCTAACACTACCAGAACAGTTTTGCTCTCTCTTAGCAACTATTTCCTGAGGGCCATTCTCCACCCACCTCCGTGGTGGCTCTTCTGCTTCCTCCATGGGGTCACTGACGATCTTTTTTTAGAAAGAGAACGTATCAGACTTTCAACTGGTGGCATATTTGATTAATTAGTCTCTCTTCTTCCTCTTTAATTATAATCTCAGCCCAAACTCCATGTTGTTTGTCCCTCTGTTAGAGGGAGGGAAGAAAGAAAAAAATGAAGATAAATATAACCAACGTTATTTGGATGGACTACGTCTCATTAGCAATTTAATGGTTGTAGTGTAGAGAATACTTAGTACAGAAAAAGCATTTTCCCTTTCTATTTGTTTTTAACTGAATGTTTAATTGGTTTATTCCCTTTGGGCTAGCTAGAGAAATGCCTCCATCCAACATGCACATACTGTATGTAAAAATGGGCATAAACAAAATTCAAACATCTGCTTACCAGACCTGCCCCTCGGTCTTCTTCTGAAGCACAAGGAAAAGCATCTCAACTGAGTCCCAGTTTGACTTTGCAGGAATGCTGGATTCGCTGTAGCGTTTTTGCCTCTCACCTTTCCTAGGAGTTTATAGGGGGCTTTGAAGTTCCTCTGAACAAACAGGGTCTCTGTGTTTCACTTCTTGCTGAGCCAACCCTGGGGCCTTGGTTCCATCAGCTCCTTATTAAGTGTGTAGTCATTTCAGTTTCCACCTTTTGGTCTTGCTCGCTTTGCAAACATCTGGAGAGAATTAGCTCCCAGGCCTCTGTAACATACCCATTTTGTGGTTCTAGAGAGAGTGTGGGCTAGGGGATGTTGTTGCCCTTAACGAGCTTTCTTTATGGTTTTTAACTGTAAAGGGGACCCTCGTTAATATTAACAGACAAAGAGAAAGCAAGGCCACTCCATCCCTTCTTGACTGTGAGCGAAAACTTTGTGCTGAAAAGGAAAGAAGAACTATTTTGAAAATGGGAACGCAGTACAAGATAAAATAACGCCTAATAATAACAATAATGTCGAGCCCTTGAAATGAGTCCATCTATACCTGAGTGATTCTTTCTGATCACTGCTAGCTCTGTGTGGTCTGTGAGCACTTAAAACATGTCTAGCACAGATTTACTGCTAAGAAATCACACACTAGATTTGGAAGACAGTATAAAAAACGCAAAATATCTCATTAATAATTTTACACAGATTGTATATTGAAATGATAATAATTTGGAGATAAAATGTTCAAATTAATTTTACCTGAGGGTTTTGTTCATTTTTTTAATGTTGCTATCAGAAAAATTTTAATTATATAAGTCACACACCTCTGTGGTCTGCATCATGTTTCTATTAGACAGCAGTGCACTAAAGAACCAGACAAATTATTTAACAGGATATGAGTAGGACTAGCAAGATTCCCATGACAGAATCCACAGGATGGCAGAATGACTAGGATAGGTATTGAAAGGAGTGTTAAGAAAATACCCTGAATTTTAATAAGCAGAAAAAGATAACTATCAGAAACTACCAATTGGTAAGGGGTGCCTGGGTGGCTCAGTCGGTTAAGCATTTGACCCTTGACAGGTCATGACCTCAGAGATGTGAGATCGAGCCCCACAATGGGCTCTGGGCATGGAGGCTACTTAAGATTCTCTCTCTCTCCCTATACCCCGCCACCCCTGAGTGCATGTGCACTCTCTCGAAAAAAAGAAAGAAAGAAAAAGAAAGAACTGATTGGTAAGTTTTTTCTCAAGACAGAATTCTAGAATCAATGATTAAATATAAGATTCATAAGCAGATTAGGAAACAAGTAGATAATTACAAGAAACTGGCTGAGTTCACTAAAAATGAGACATACTACATTAAATTCACTACCACATTTTATTCAGTGACTGGACTTATAAACATAGGGAATTATATAAGCATGCCTGATTTCACAAACTATTGGTTAAAACTTCTCATGGCACCCTTTTAGCCAAATTTCAGAAATTTCCATTGAATAATAGTAATTAAGTAAAACTACAACTAGCTGAATATTTGTATTTAGTCTTGAAAAATCTATCTATAGTAAGGCTTTTGGGACAGAAACCACAAAACTAAAAAATTAATTTAACATAATGGATACCAAAATAAGGACTCAAAAAATAAATAATGCATCGGTCATGGGACTATGACATGTAACGTCCATAAATGTAAAGTGTCAAGTTCATAAAATGAATTGTGTTAGGTACCTCATAGAGAGGGTCCAGCTTAAAAATGATGCCCATGCAAAGAATTATTATTTTTTTTTTAAGCACAACACGAACTAAAGGTGTCATATGCTTGTGGGAAAATATCACAGGAAATAGGAGTCTCACTTGATTGTACTGAACTGGCCAACTCTATAATATTTTGTTCCGTTCTTGGATAATGACATGGTAAGCACGTCTTAACAGCTGGAAGACGAAGACCATACAGCCTGACAAAGAGGGGCTTTGAGAGTGTGCTCAGTGCTATCACTTGGAGAGTGAGACATTCTGCTTTGCTACAGAAAACAGGCAGACCCAAGAACAATTGGTGGAAGTTACAGGAAAGGCAGGAACAGATCATTACAAAGGAGAATTTTTGAATAATTGTGGCACTCTCCACGAGAAAGACTGCCTGGAAGATAACAAATGAGCTCCCTATCCTTTAGAGGGCTGTTCTGAAGAGGCCATTTGGAATTCATCAGGAATGTCAAAGATTACTTCTACATGGGAAAGGAGGTTAAAGTAAGTGACATCTTTTAAGTTTCCAATTCTAAGGCTAGAAATCCTGTTATCAGTATGGTTAGTCTAAGATGCTCTGCAGGCTTCTGCTCTGATAAAACCAAGCTAAATATCCCCTGGAGTCGTCTTAAAAATGATGATGCACCAAAAATTAGTCTATCAAGACATCCAGCACACCACAGGCTCTCTGTGTGTGTTTAGTGGTAAAGAGGGAGCAAAGCATAGGGGTTGCCAATTTCTGTGGTGTAAATACTCCTATCATAGCAAAATTTAAAGTAGCCACAGTTTAACAACCAATCTTCAAATTTCCTAAGAATTTAACAAGACTTGCACAAGCCAGTGTGACCGGGCTCCAATACTCCACTGCTCACACATCACTTAGCAGTCAGAACATGGTGTCAACAAGACAGAATCAATCAATCAATCAACCAATCAATTTTTTTAAAAATGTTTGCTTTGGGTCACACACCCTGAAATGTGTTAATATATGATATGATATTTTCTCTCAAAGAACTTAAGGCCAGCTGGCAGAAGAGGGAAATGGTTTGGGGGACAAAGATTAACACATATGGGGACGCCTGGGTGGCTCAGTTGGTTAAGCAGCTGCTTTAGGCTCGGGTCATGATCCCAGCATCCTGGGATCGAATCCCACATCCGGCTCCTTGCTCGGCAGGGAAAGGAGCCCGCTTCTCCCTCTGCCTCTGCCTGCCATTCTGTCTGCCTATGCTCATACTCTCTCCCTCTCTCTCTCTGGCAAATAAATAAATAAAATCTTAAAAAAAAAAAAAAGATTAACACATATGGGGAAAATGTAGGTATTTTAGGACATGAACCAGTGCTGGCCATATAGATCCCTAATAGTGGAGCTTAGAAAGCAGTGAGGAAACAAGAGCTAATGTTTCTTGAGCTTCGAAATGTTCCATGTGCTCTGTGAGCCACCACTTCTTATAACTCAAGAAACAGAACTATAACCCTGTAAGCTAGTGATTGTACCATCATATGGATGGGGCACCGGAGCTCAAAAATGTCCAGACATGGGCCTGAGGCCACACCACTGGTTGCTGCACAAATTCATCTTTATCTACACACCAGAGTCAGGCAGCTGGTCCCTCCTCGGGACTGTCAGGGCAGGAGGGGGAAGACTGAGGCTTAGCTGGAAGGATGGAGAGTATTTAAATGCCTCCTTCAAAACTAGTGGTTCGCGAAACCAAGGAATAGTCCCAGCTGCCTGCAAGGCAGTCCGGCTGCAGCTAACGTGAACAGCTTCTCTGTGACAGTGTCACTCCCGAGTCACCCAGAGCGCAAGGCAAAGCAGGCTGCGAGGTGGCCATTCCCCCCAGCCTCAGCCAGCTGCTCTAGACCCCTGCTCCCTGCCACTGTGTCACACTGACCTGGACACAGGTTTTGAGTTTTTGTTCAAAACTCCAACAACTTCACTTAGGGAAGTAAACAGCTCCCTCCCGCAGTTTCTTCTAATATTAAATAAAAAGAAATACTACCCAATTCACTTTTAGTTGAGATTAAAAGTGTGTGTATATATTTATGTATATATATATATACACACACACACACATATATATATAGCATATATCTAACATGTCTAGATACATATCTAGCATAATGCCAAGCACAGAGAAACGCTCAATAAATATTTAATTCCCTTCCCTCCATACAGGTGTACGGTTGTCTCCCTAGCTGGACTGTCATGTGAATCTTTGTGTCCCCGGCAATTAACTCGGTACAGGGCAAAGAGCACAAATTAATCTTGTTTAGTTACAGTGCTGATTCATTATTCCGGGCCTAGAAATATTTTGTACATTAAATAAAACAAATATATGTGCACATGCAAAAATCCATTCCCGAGTCAAGAAGTCAGCATAATGCTCTTCTAGGGGCTGGTCGTTCTGTGTAGATGAGGGCTTGCCGGCTCTCTGCCGAGGCATCCAGATGGTGGACTGTCTGTCCTCAGTCGGAAAACTGCCTCTACCAGTTTATTTACATCAACAAGGTGTCCCCTTTCTCCCACGACCTTTCAATTCTGGGAAGATGTTTGTCCCACTACGCTCTCAAGGGACGGCACCAGGGTGAGCACTAAGGGTCCAAGGAAGAGTGTCATGCTGTTTCAAGTATGATGGCAGCTCCAGGCAGGTTCAGTCAAGGTAACAGCAGGGAAGGTCCCGGGCTGTTGGGGAGGCTTGGTGACTGTCACTGCTGCTTAGAAGAATTGACCAGTAATGCACAAATGTGAGCTAGAAGGAAGCACAGCCTGAGGCTTGTCATGACTCCAGGGGATATGAAGAGAAAAAAAAGACGTTGGCAAGGTAAAAAGCTCCATTGGCTCAAGCCAAAAGACCCAAGTGTGCAAGTTCACCCTTTCCATTAACTCATCTCCCCACCCCCCAGCGCTGCTCACCAGGACATGCCCGCAGGCACGCGCTCCCCCAATGTGTGCTGCGGGAGCCAGCAACGAAATCCACCTATGTATTTTCCATGGAAGCCGCCTCTGGATTTTAGTAGACAGTGTGGGCTGTCATCTGGTTTTTATTAAATTCCATAAGTAAGAGAGTCATTCATACTCTAAAATGTTACAGACTCACTATTTACATAGACTCTGATTGAGAACTGTTTTGTGCTTTTCTGCTTTTCTCTCTTTTGCATGTTTTCTTTAATGAGCATGGAGTCCTTTTATATTTTAAAAAAAGTAAACTTTTTTTTAAAGAGTTTATTAGTAGAGGGATGAGTAATTGGATTCCCTAGCATGGACTGCATTTTGAGTTCTAGGTTAAGTACATGAAAAGGATAGCTTTCCTGGGCTTTCTCAGCACAGGATGACGAGGTATATGATGGTTCTTTGTCCGATGGTTTACTGAGCAACAACTGTGTACCGGGCACTGTTCTGGGCATTGAAGATACAAAGGCAGTTTGTGTCTTCACTCTACTTAGGAGGGTAGATATGAAAAAGTTACAGCAGTACCAGATGGTGGCTTATATCCAAGAGGGTATGGATGAATGGTCAGAGCAGGTGTCTTAAGGGCCAGGACATTGCAACAGTCTTCACTTCCAAGTAGGAATTCATGAAGCAGACCAGAAAGGGTTGGGTGTGAAAGGGGTGGGTAGAGGCAAGGAGAATCCAGCAGAGGGAAAAGATGAGAGCATGACCAGGGTCCTGAGACCTAACTCATTTAATGTTCTCCAAGATGTAACAGTTCTTACCCCAGATGAGAAGCTAGGCTAGGGAACCACTGTAAACCCCAAGACCATCAAACACCTACTTGCCCTGCCATGTACGCAGCATAAGTATGGTAATGATTCAAGAAAACAGCATGACAGCACCATCCAAAAATCACTTGACAATTAGAGATTCGTCTTACGGTATACTTCCTGTCCTTTCCGTGAAATTTAAATGCTGAGGCTGCCCATTTGAGAATGAGAATTTGCATATTAGGATAAACATGATAAACATTGCAACTTTGTATAATCTATTGGAGATCCTGGGATGACTTTTCCTGAAAGAAGTTACAACCTGGATGCTGTCCTACCACTTAGGTAGGAAAGGGAAGGGTTGGTAACCCGGATGGTTCTTTGCTAGGGCCTCGGCAGCCCTCCAGTCCAAGAACTAAGAATCATTGAAAGGCACTTTAATCTTCACCGGGGTTTCTTGAAGCCTCTCAAAGAGAATCCCAAATGCACAGCAAAACATCTTAAAATTGCCTTTCCCCATCCCTCTCTAGTCATATATATCATACATTTATGGTTCCCTCCTCCTCATTCTTTCCCCCTTCTCCCTGTATGCCTCCAATCTCTCCTAAACCCAACTGCAAGAGTCCTTGTCCTTCACCCCCAGCTCTCCTCCCCCTTTCTGAATTGATTTCTCCTGTGGCTGGTGCCTCTCTCTCCGCTTCCTCAAGTAAATCAATTTCACCTTCCAGCCCTGCTCCTCCAATCAACACCACAGTATTTTTATATTTGTGGCAAAAGTTTAATAGGCAGAATTGGGGGCTGCATTACAGAGGCTAGAATACTCAGGAGAATGATTTGTTTTCCTTGTCATCTGAACAGCAAGCATTCTGAGCCCCCGCTGGCTTAGTTTCTTTCTGATGGATCCCATATTTCAGGCCTTATTCACCCTAAAAACGTAAGGCTTCCCCTATCAGAAATGCGGTGTAAAATGATCTTCAGGAGTCTATCTTCCCTTAAGACTTACTTAAGTCGTTCCCTTTTGTGGATAGCAAATCTGAGTCTCCTTTCCTTTACTCATCCACGGTGGTTAACTATGAGAAGACCACTCATCTAGTGTCTGTCGTCCCCCCCAGTCCTCACGGGCAGGCTCCCCGGCCGTCAGCAGGGAAAATAACCCTGGAAATTGGAATGCACTCAGTTCTCACCGTATTTAGTATTTGTTGAAGTGAATTGAAGGTGAGTATAAATTTCTCAAAGAATCTTTTAGTCTCTTGAACCAATTCTGAACCAAGCGTCATTGAAGTCACGAAACCTGGAGCATACACAATTGCGTTTCACCCCGCCTCAAGCCTCCATGTGAATGGGTGATCAGGCAGCCATCTTCCCTTCATAGGATTTCCTGCGATATCTACGCTGCACGCCAAGGATCCGTGTAAGTACAGAGAAAGCCATTTGTGTTTCCTTTCCTTTGAGGGAAATGACCAGATGCGAAGTTTTCCGACCCAATTCCTGACTGCTCTGTGCCCATTCTGGCATTGGAAGAGTTAATCTGCTGCCATCTAGTGGCTCTCAGCCAACCTGCGACCCCCGGCTCACAGAGGAGGAATGAGGGAGCTGTGACTGGGGTGAGGTTGCCTTGGTGAAGGGGGCAAGGTTCCTGAGTGGCTTTGTCTTTCCACCCCAAAGTACTAGGGAGAAGTGTTGCCTTTTCTAAAGCAGACTCTCTTTTCTCTTTCCTCTCTCTGCCTCTCTCTCTTTCTTCTCTTTCTTTCTCTCCCCACCAACCCCCACTCTCTCAATCCCTCCTCTCTTTCTCACTTGCAACTGCGGCCTGTTTCCTCTAGACCTGAGGCAAAACAGTAGTACAGGCTAGGATTTCTTGCAAGTTTTCCACTGTGGGGTGCCGCAACAGCTGTGACCCTGACTTGATTTTGATGTAGACTTCAAGGGCGCCGTCCCCAGCAGGGGGAACATTTTTACCTCAGGAGCCTATTCACATTGGTAGCCTTGGCAGGGAAAGTTCCAGAAGCTTTGATTACACAAATACCTCTGCTAGGTACAGGCCCCTTCTTGGCAACCTGGGGAGAGAGAATGTGCACGTGGGCTGATTAAACCAAATGACCCGTTTCCTTTGCTGGGGTGGAGGCTGGGGGCTGGGGGCTGGGGGTCTTCAGCTTGGAAATGATTTTTTCCTTGGCTGTGTTGCCTGGAAACTTGGGAGAGTTTAATTAGGACTGGGGAGGTTTTTGGCTTCTGCAGCTGCCTCTGCTCTCCCCCAAGGGGTGTGTGTGTGTGTGTGTGTGTGTGTGTGTCCCCTGTAGTGCAGGCCAAAGCCGTCTGGAGAAGTGAATTGTGTACCATGGCAGATGTGACTTTTTTATTTCAATTGATTTCAGTTAATAACTTTTAACCTTGTGAACCAGAGCGGCTGCGTGTGGTTTATGTATCATATACTGGAACCTAGACAAGGGGTGGAAGTGGTAGCTATTACCTTACTTCTTGTATCCATCAAGGGCCAATGTTGGAAAATTTCCTAAATGTTCCCAAGCAAGTCCAAGAAGGACTGCCCCAAGTCAGTGTCTCCCTGACTCTGTGCATTCCCAGGGAGAAGTCAGACAGAGCCCAGCCTGCCCAAATGCAGTTACCCTACGTTGGTAGGGAAAAGGAACAGATTAAAATACAATATTTTTATTCCTTATTAACCTCAATGCCACTGATTAATTTCAACATCATCAATTAGCTCTTCTCACATTTGAAGATTTTGAAGAATTGAGGAAGAGTTTTCTTTTCCATTTTTTGTGGGTATATGTGTGTGTTTTATCTACTTTCTTTTCAACTACAAACATAGTACCTACATATGTTCCAGTTATAAAAGAATTAAAGACACAGAAGTAAAACCCCTCTTGCACAAAAGCAGTTTTTCCCACCGGAGTCAAGGTCAATCGAGGCACATTTTGGTCCTTCTCTTCTTCCCTTCCTCCTCCTTTTCTTTCCTCTCTTCCTTTTCTTCTTCCTTCAGAGGAAGAGTCAGAGACATGGTCCCTTCCCTTACGGAGTGCACATAAGTGAGCCATTGCACACCATGTGTGTGCATTTCCAAGGGCCACCGTAAAAACACATCACAGACTCGAAGTCTGGGACAACAGAAATATGTTGCTGCTTAGTATTGGAGGCTGGAAGTCCAAGATCAAGGTGTCCAGCTTCTGATGGTTTGCTGTCAGTTTCTCGTCCTCCTTGGCTTATCATCGCTTGATCTCCACCTTCATCTTCACATGGCATTCTCCTTGTGCGTGTCTCTCTCTGTGTCCAAATGTCCCCTTTATGTTAGGATGCCAGTCGTATTGGATTAGGTTCCTCCCTTACTTTAACTTGGTTATCTCCATAAAGACCCTGTATCCAAATACAATCCCATTCTTAGGTAGTTTGGGTTAGGTCTTCAACATCTTTGAGGTACATAATTTAACCCATAATACCAAGTACTTGGTATTGTGGTCGTACTCAGAAGAGAGCTTTTTTAAAAAGCCAATAATGGGATATATCAACATGCCTACTTTCTTCTTTTCCTTTTTAAATTTAATGTTCATGTTTATGAACATTATACACACACATATATATGAAAGAGTCAAGTAGTTTTATAAGGCTTATTATGAAAAATACAAGTCAACAAGCCATGCAATGCTCCCCACCTCCATTTCATGCTCTCAGAGGCAGCCTTTTTCCACTCTTCTGTTTCTATTAATATTTAGCGTAAATTTCCAAGTAACAGTTTATGTAACTACACGATTTTTCAATTATAGATATTATCTATTGGTTTTTGCAACATGGAAGATGGCGACTCTGCTCTCTGTAGGTACACTCCACCACTAACACATACACACACTTCTAGTGTTGCATCCACCCAATGGAGTGGTGTCGTGATTCTGTTAGGGTGATATTCAACGTGATCATCACCATGACTGTAAATGCTGTAGACAGCAAAGTCGTGTGGGAGACAAAGGGTACTTTTCCTTTCCTGAGCAAAACTTTTCCCACTGAGAGGGAATAAATGACTTGGTTTTTGTTTTGTTTTGTTTTGTTTTGTTTTGTTTTGTTTTGTTTTGTTTTCACTTGCTTGGTTTTTGATATACTTAACCTTAGCAAACCCAAATTCTGCCCCATTGCCTCTCAAGACATTCAAACACATTAGTAACTATTGATTTCTTCCTCTCGAGGTCCCTTCCAGTGCCCTCAGACCTGCCCAATCTGGCCTGGGAGGGGTGTCACATGACCAGACGGTTTCCCAGGGAACCCTCAATTTAGGCCTCTCCTCTTGGACTGGTCAGATGTCCAGAGAAGACGCTGCAGGCCCCTACTTGGCAAGTATATGCCTGACCACTATGTTCTGGGAGCCGAGTGTGGGAAGAAGGCTGGAGCCCAAATATTCAGTCAGGCCATCAATATTCCTTGAGTATCCCTGTTGTCAGTACAGCACCCTCCCATCCCTCGACTCTGTCCAGCATCTCCACTTCAGAAATGCCGTCTTCACTGACTCTTGAAAATAAATCTCTCCTGTCACTTTCTGCAGTGAAGAACGAGTGGAGCGACTTCCTGGCATAGGAGCCGGGGTCGGGGAGCCGGTGGAGAGCTCAGCTGACACCTACCTGCTTCTAGACCCTCTTCCCTAACCCTCCTGTTTCTGCCCCACCTTCACTGTCCCGTCCAGGCATAACAGTTGCCACTAATTCCCACTTCCCTTTTGAAGTTTCCCCGCTGCAGGCTTAACCCCTGGCTTTGTTGACTGAGTCTGCTAGATCGATGCCAGTCTGACCGCATTCCCATCCCCAGGTTTTGCTGTTTTCCCCTTTTCCATCCTCTTTATTTCTGTGTTAGTAGGTTACCAGGCAAAAGGGAGCTAAGCGTATGGGTCCAGTGGGTCAGCTCTAACTAAAGCTGTTCTTGTCCTTTAATGATCACATTCTGGAGATATTTTTCAAATCTCAAAGGAGGGATCCTATTGCTGGGCTATCTGGAAGCTGTGGGTGAGTATAGGGAGAAGAGAGGATCCACAAACATGTGCACCTGCCCGCTCAGGTACCCACGCGTGCCGACCGTCCACTCTGCATCATCTACGGCCAACCTGGGCTGAAGATCGGGATTCACTAGCTCTAGACTCTTATTTCGTTCTTTGTGTCTTTTTCTTACATTCTCCAATTTTCTTTTTCTCCCCCTTTCTCATTTGTTCTTGAAAATACAGCCAAAGTGTTCCTTTGACAAATGCAAATTGTACTAAGATGTCATTCCCCTACTACAAAAGCTTTGCCCTTGTGATAAAGTCCCACGGTCTACTTTTGTGTTATAAGAGGCCCACAGTCTGGGCCCTGACTACCCTGCCCAGGTTTCCATTAGACTTCCCTCCCTGATAAAGCATCGGCTTCTTTGACTGCTTCTCAGTTCCATCAGGCCTTTGCACGTGTTCTTGCCTCTGCCTGGAACACTCTCGACCTCAGCCCCCCAATGACCCTAATGGGAAAACATCCTGTTCCCAGGGAGACCTTCCCAACTACCTCTCAGCCCCACCCCATATACACTAGGTTACATTCTACCTTACACACTCTACTGACACCCAGATCTTTTGTTTTGTTAACTCTTTCACGTGTCCAGGCTAGACCAGAAGCCTTAGGAACACAGGACTCTTTTCTGCCTTGGTCACATCATAACCCTGGAAATTCACACCAGGCCAGTCTCCTAGAAAGTATTCAAAGATATTTATGTAATCAATTATACTTTTCACTCTGATTTTTCTAATCGTGCTCCCACCCTCATCCCAGCATAATCTCCATTCTAATCCTACAGTTTTAATCAGGGAGAACATGAGCTCAAGATCGAACATGTTTGGCCGGGAAAGATACCCAAAATTCTCTTTCTGGAAAACTAGGCCTGGTACCTCTCTTTTTCTCTCCCTTGTGGAAAACAGGCCTAGATGTCCTCAGGACCCTGGAGCTGGGGACCAGGTGTCTCTCAGCCTGTTCTGCTGGCTCTGAAAGTAGAGATTATAAAAATTATAAAGAGAAAGGGAAAGACTTGATTTTTGTTTTTCATAGGCATTTGGGGAAGTTTGATTATAGTGATAAAGTTAGTAGGTCCTAGGAGGGTTCTCATAAAAGAAACTGATGGGAGGTCCCCATTATAGAATTACAGTTGCAGTAAGAAATGTAAATGTTACCCTCGTTTTGTTGTTTTTTTTTTATCATTGCTTTTCTTACAGGAGAAAATAAATGTAGCCCAGTATACACAATAATTGGAAGTTTGAAACTGAAACTATTTGTTTCTTCATCTGTAAAATGAGGAGGTTGAACTAAGGGCCCTCAAAGGCTGCTCTAAAACTCTCTGACCTTATTCTATGATGCTTTCTAAGAGCTGTTCATAAGAACTTCTGCATTTCTGAAAATACACCGCTCTTGAGAAAAATCAAAGCTTTATCGTAAGGTGTTTAATTAAAAAATGTAAGCACCTTTATGAGGTTGGCAAACAATCAGGTGTGAGTCTGTGATCTGCCAACAATGGTTCTGTTCTAACCAGGTCAAGAGTCCACATTTTAGTGTTCAGCATAGAACTGCCTAAGGGATAGAGGAGCTAATATCTTCAATAGTAGCTTTAGGATTTTGTGCCTTTGCACAGGGACAAAAATGAAATAATACCTGCTCAAATGCAAAGGATTATGTATCCTCGACTTTGTTTTAAAAATAAATAAATAAGGGGCACCTGCGTGGCTCAGTTGGTTTAGCAACTACCTTCGGCTCAGGTCATGATCCTGGAATCCTGGAATCGAGTCCCGCATTGGGCTCCCTGCTCAGCACAGAGTCTGCTTCTCCCTCTCACCCTCTCCCCTCTCACGCTCTCTTTCTCACTTGCTCTCTCTAAGTAAGTAAGTAAGTAAATAAATAAATAAATATATGTACTGTGTGATTCTAATCTGTACTCCTGAAACAAATAATACATTATATGTTAATTTTTAAAAATGTAAAAAAAAATAAATTTTTAAAAAATACTGTGTGACTCATTGTGTTCTTATTCAGTAAATATCTACTCCCCTGCACATCCCACCGTGGGCCTTCACCTTCTTCCTCTACTCCTGTTGGGTTTGGTCCTGCAATTAGCAGATGACATGTCTGCAGACATGACACTTGGCTTGAATGTGCTTTCTCAGTTTCTCTTTGATCTCGTGCACTGGTGAGCTGCCCGCCACAAGATGCCCTGAGTAACTACTGTCCCTTTAGCCTTGACCTCAAAATAAAAATGTGAAGCCGATATAAACAGAACCCACGGGCCCTTCCAGCTGAGCTCAGCCTAACTCAGCTGAATCACAGTTGATCTGCAGACCTTTGAGCAAGAGACAAATGCTTGCCATTTTAAGCCCTTGAGTTTTAAAGTGGTTGTTACATAACATTCTTGTGAAAAAGCTGACTATTGCAGGATGAAATGCGTATTCTCATGAGATACGACCTGATGGTTAAGAGCATGGTTTCTGAATTTTAGCACATCTTGTGTTGACTCACGCTGCTGTTATTTACTTGATGTGAAATGTTATGCAATTTACTTTACCTCTCTGAGACTCAATTTCCTCATCAGCAAAATGGGAATAATCATAGTACCAACCTCACAGCACTGTTGTATAGACCAAATGAGACAATATCTATTAAGCAGTTAAGACGGTGCCTGGTACAGAGCAAAGATTCAGTAAATGTTTGCTGTTATTGACAATAATAATAATTTTAATTTCTGTAAAATGAATCTCACTTTCCAATTAACCTATGTTATAAAACTAGATATATTTTTTCTGTAAAAATGGATACAAAGACTTATTTGGAAATACTTGGTGAAGAAGGAAGAAGATAAATATCTTACCACATGGCTGATAAGTTCTGTATGGTATTCAATTTTCTTGTGGATGGGAGGCGTATTTTCTACCAAGCAAGACTATCTGTGTGTGTATGTGTGTAGAAGACAGTTTTGAGTTCCTCTGCAACACTTTCCCACGTCTGAGCTCCTTTCACAATCAGAATTGCCATCTCCATATCCCAGGGCCCGGGACATTAAATGTGGTGTCGAGTATGAACAGCCTATGCCTCCTTTCCACATTCTAGGTGCCCAGCATTGTTCCTTCAAGTTCACATCCTATAGTTCAGTGCTGTCATACTTCTCCTTCATATACTTAACAGACATTTATTAAATACTAGGTACTGGACCAGGTAAAGAGGTAGAGAGATAAGTAAGACATGGCCTTGAACTCAGGACAGGTCAGAGTTGAGCAGCAGACTGGCAAGTATGTTTCACACTGGAACCAACTCTCATGGATATAGACAGCTACCCAGAGCACTGGTTAAACCCGAGAGAAAGCAGCACTGATCTTAGCAGGGAAAAGAACCGGAGGCATGGAAAGAAGGAGTGGTTTTGAATGTTTGCTAATCCAGGTTTAGCCAGGGACAGAAATATACACAACAAAATATAACTTAATAGAGTAAGTGCTGTTGGTGAGATAAGAACAAAGGAGCGTCGAACACAAAGTGAGGAGTAATTAATTTTGCCAAGAGAGGAGTGGAGTAAGGAAAGGCTTAATTGGAGAGGTGAAATTGAGGCTGGGCCTTGATGGATCACCAGGAATTTAGTAGGTGCTGAAGTGGGGAAAGTAGATCTCAGGCCAAGAACACATTGTGAGTGAAGGCACAGAGGTGAATAAATGCGTGGGGTATTCAGGGAACGGTGGGAAGCCCTGCTTGGTTAGAACGCAGGGTGTAGGGATGATGCTGGTCAAATGAGTTGCAATAATGGGTTGGGACCAGATGGTCCTGCTTTATCCTATGAGCCACAAGACTCATGGAAGGTTTGGAAGCCAGAGCACGGTATGACCAAATACGTGCTTTATAGAAGTTACTCGAGAAGAACTAGTCTGAGAGCAGGAGCTGCTACAGCCATGTAGGCAAGGGACACAGGGCATCTAAACTGAGGCGGCATGGGTGGGGCAGAGAGAGAGGACCCAGCATTGTCATGCGGCATGAGGATGCTCTTCTCTCAAAAATAACCTGTAATCAGGGCTTCCATCGACATAAGGCAAATCAGTGGTCTAACTTTTTCATCGCTCATGTTCCACTATTACTGTTTGAATATGTATATGTGTCACAAAAATGACACATAGCAAGGGGACTTCCAAGAGATTTTCTAAATTGATGTCCTTGCAACATCCCTACAAAGTAGATACCATAATTCCCATTTTGCGGAGAAGAAAACCGATCCTCAGCCATTGAAAAAGCCCAAGATCAGTGATCTTGGATTATACATCTTCTAAATGGCAAAGATCACATTTGAACCCCAGGGGACGTGAGTCTGGAGTCTATGCTCTTAATAACTTCTCTGTGCCACGGAAACATTGTCCTGGGCTGTTGTCCATTTCCAGTACATGTTAATTCTCTCACCTACTGCTTCTTTTCAGTTTTCTGTATCGTGATCCAGGAGATAAGCCAAAGAATATCAGAGCAGTGTGGAAAACGGGAGAAAGTACTAAAAATTGAAAGATAATAGAGACTAAGACTAACCTTTGAGATAATCCAGATCACTTGGACTTGAAGTCTAAGAAAAGCTATTGATTCTTTTCTTGAGCGCCTGAGAGATTTGTCAAGTAATCCTGACTCTCTTGCGCCACTGGAATCAGTGCATTAAGCAATCCATGGCAGCCACCTAGCATGCGCTGGGGAACACCGCCACCTGTGACTAGGCCCTCAGCACAGACGCAGGAGAGAGAGCCCGAGACTATGAGACAGGAGACACACCTCGGAGTCCTGGCTCCACCGCTCCCCTGCCCTGTGGACTTGGACAAGTCACTTCCCCGGAAGGGGCCTTTGTACCACAGGAAGTCACCCCAGTGATCGCAAAGGTCCTTACCATTCCTACAACATTTCTGCGCCTGCCTCCCAGGATTCACGCGAAGGAAAAAAATAAAAGCGCAGTTAATATTCAACATTAAAGTACGGTACTAAAACACATCGGATGGCCACGACTGGTTTAGCAATCACTTGGCCTCTGAAACAAGTTCCTAAATATGTGGGGAGAGTGTTTGTCATTTCTGCTCCCACGGAGCCTGACACTACACTAAGGGAATCGGCTTTGCAATTCCTTACTCCTTCAAACACCATTGCATCTGAATTCTTGCAAAATATTTAAAACTTGTTTTAGAAGACGAGAGGCCCTTTTAAGCTGAGTTCCTGCTCATATTCCTCCTTTCTTTTCACCTGGCTCTGAAAATCATCCGTGGTGAGGATTAAGTACATCTAGGTACTCCATCGAGGCCCTTAGGGGTTCAGGCTGCGCAGACTTTGCTCCGAGGCTAAATATTTGCAACAATAGCCAGACATGCTCACAGTTTCCTGGAGCCAAAGATCGCAAATAGAATTTTGCCTCCCATTTCTTCCAGGAGGAGACTGGAGGGTGCAGGGAAACACAAACTGGCTTTTGCTCCTTGAAAAGCACGGTCCGCTTCCTTGCGGCTCTCAGTCTGGCTACCAGAGGAACGGAAGGAGCGAATGGGGATCCTTGCAATCCAAGCTGGATCCCAGCTCCAACAATCGAGATACAGGTCTCCAGAGAGCCCGGCTCCAAGCAATTATTGGAGAATGATGGCATCCCTGGAGTGCTGGGACCGCTTGAGCCACCCTCCAAAATAAAGGCTTCTCTCAGGCTTCCCAATCCGCCATCCTCCTCACATGAACACAGGAGCTGACAGATCGGTCGCGACGCTGCGACTAATATTTTTGAGGGCCTAAGAGATGATTGTGCTAGTTCTCATTCCAGAGCCGATCTTTTTAGCAGATTATGATGGATGACTCGCCACAGTGGTCAGCGACTCCTGTATATTTTAGGTGGAATGCCTTCTTTTGACACATACTTTACAGAGACATATGTGTATCCTATTTTAATTAATGGAAGAAATGATTCATTCACAAGTGAAAGATTTAATTAAATAAAGGGTCAGTGTGGGTCAGCCATGAATTGCAAAATACGTCCGCTGTTTATTATACTCTCCACTGTCTCTGCGGGCTGTCTGGAGGGGTACACGGCAGTCAAGGCAGACCCTGGAAAGAAACGAAATGAAGTCTAATTCATTCATTCATTCGACAAATATTCATTGAGCCTCTACTGCATCCTAGGAGCTGTGCTAGCCACCCAGGTGCCCCTCCACATCATTTTATTATCCCCTCCTTTGATGACAGAGATCCCAACCTTATGTGCTAGGCTCTGCAGATAATATGGTGAACAGTCAGACGTGGTTTTTGCCCTGATAGCTGCAGGAGATACGGCAGGGAGACAGGAAAAAAATGAGGAACGAATAGAACACTATGATTACAGATGGATTGTAACATGTTTTATGAAGGAAAAAGTCATTTGTGGGCTGTCCTCTTTGCAATCTTTTGGAATGCTTTTTAAGGATCTTCAGACCCAAATTTATGGTGCCCTACTTATTTAACTTTGGGATATAGATCGGAAACCAATCTGATCCAAGTCTGGGAGATAACTGTTGAGTTGTCCAAACTTGATCTGTCACAGTTAGCTCCTTCCTGTCAGTAAACCTTGTGCTTTAGAATCAAACAAACATGAATTCCAATCTTAGCTTCTAAGCCTAATTGATTTCTGACCTTGTGCTATTATTTTGCTTTTGTGACCTCAGTTTCCTATTTACAGGGGATAATAATAATAGTACATAAGACATTGCATCATTGTGGGGAAAAAATACATGAATGGCACCTAGGGCATAGTATTACTATTAACCAGCATTAATATTTATAATTTGTGTTCCTATTTCATTAATATTAATGGTAGTATTTCATCTCTCTTCTGGAATTTTCTTCATTCCACTTTTGTTCTGGTTGTCCACATCATTTTATTCTATTTTTTTTAAGATTTTATTTATTTATTTGACAGAGAGAGATCACAAGTAGGCAGAGAGGCAGGCAGAGAAAAAGGAGGGAAGCAGGCCCCTGCTGAGCAGAGAGCCCGATGCGGGACTCGATCCCAGGACCCTGAGATCAGGACCTGAGCCGAAGGCAGCGGCTTAACCCACTGAGCCACCCAGGTGCTCCTCCACATCATTTTATTATCCCCTCCTTTGATGACAGAGATCCCAACCTTATTTTTTTCCTTTTCGTTTTCTAGATTTATATTCAAAGGGCAAAAACACTTAGACAATTTAAATATAAGCCTAAGCAGAATTACACTGTCAAAGTCGGCAATAAAAACACGTTCTCCCTTGCAGACACTCGCCAGCACCTTCCAAGGCTTCCCTCGATGAAGAAAAGGAGCCTGATATTTTATTCATGTGCACCCTTCGTATCCACAATGTAATCTACAGTTTCTTGTGGTCACATGAACTTCTCTGCTTCCCCGTCATGAATTTCAAACCCAAATTCATCCTCCACTGCCATGGTAATCTTCACTCGATCCAAAGCTTCTAATCCTCCCACGTCTTTCATAAAGTGGGAATTTACCAAGTTTTCCTGGGTCGATCTTGCCAGAGTCTCAAGGGCAAAGAATGTATAATTGATGTCCTCGAACATCAGAGGGGTAGTATGACTCTGCTGGAGACACGACTGTGTCACTCTACCTAGAACCCATGCGAGCCCCAAGGTCGGCTGCCTAGCCGAGGCCTGCACTCGCCTTGTAGAGCACAGGGTAGTGCTGGGCAGCTCGGTCGTGGCCAGCATGCTGCCCTGGGCAGGGGTGCAAAGGCCATAGGCGGCCAGAGGACACAGGCAGAGAGGACATGAGTGGCTGTGGGTACCTGGACCCCCAAAGGTCACAACTTTTTTTTTTTTTTTTTAAGATTTTCTTTATTTATTTGACAGACAGAGATCACAAGTAGGCAGAGAGGCAAGCACAGAGAGAGGAGGAAGCAGTCTCCCTGCTGAGCAGAGAGCCCAATTCAGGACTTGATCCCATGACCCGAGATAAAAGCAGAGGCTTTAACCCACTGAGCCACCCAGGCACCCCTAAAGGTCACAACTTTTTAAGCACTGGACCCAATTGGATATATGGTTGGTGTTTGATAAATAACTATCGAATGCATGAATGAAATTCTTTCTCTTTTGGGAACTGGTAGGGGAAAAAAAAAAATGACAATAAGCAAAGTCACTCAATGACTTCCCCAAACTGATGGAATGAAATCTGTATCCCCTATCATGGTAAACAGGAGCCTGCTTACCTGGCCTCCGCCGAGCTTCCAACTTCAGCCTCCCCACTTTCCCTCCTATACTCCGCTCCAGCCACCAGCCTTGCCTGCAGTACCCTTCCCTGAGAACTGAGCATGGCTCACTCCTGCCAGTCCTTCAGTCCTAATTTAAGTATATTCTCTTCCCCGGGGGCCTTCTCAGACCACCCTGACCATTCATTTTCTCTCTCCTTACCCTGCTTTATTTTTCAGAGCATTATCACTGTTAGAAATTACATGATACATTTCAGAGTTTACAAATTTACTATCTATTTCCCCCACTTATCACCCGTGAGCTCCTCAGGGCAGGAGCCTCATCTGTTCCTGTCCAGCCCTGAGTCTCCGAGCCACTGAATGAATCAAATGAAGTATCCATTTCTCATTTTCCTAGGAAAATATACATATAAAAACTATCCAAATAGTTTCCATAGTACAGTGACCTCCAAAATTTCCAAAAGAAACTACCCCCCCTCCAAAAAAAATTTTTTTTTTTTTTTTGTTTGCAGCCCTGAATTTAGTTTTTCACCAGAGAATGGCAGCAAGAGGGAAAATAAACTATTCTGGTTGTCTGGAAAGTAGAGACACAGCCACTATAGGAGGTCTCTCGATGCCCAAATTTTAATAGAATTCCTTCACGTTCTACTTTCTCATCGTGAGTCTGGCTCTGTTGTAAGTCGCTTCCTTTGAGCTTAAAAAGTAGTTTGTTAACTCCTGTTCTCAAAGCCAGCAAACATGGATTTTCTTTAGTTTTCACATGATCTGGCTCGAAACATCAGGAAACTTGGATGTTTCGTTTGGCATCTTTCACTGCCCGAGAACTGAAGAACTGCAAACAAGGGACCAAGAGAGGTGTCTCGGTTTGCCCAGGAAGCCTTTGCGGTGGAGAGGAAAGGCGAGAACCATGCGTAGCACAGCGCCCACCCGGCAGCCGGGCAGCCGTCCGTGACCGTGACCATTCCCCGAGCCTGGAAGAAAGAAGGTCACAGGCGGGGGCAGCGGGTGTTCTCCACTCCTGAGAACGCGACCGCTAGGGGCCCAGGCGTGCGGAGCCCTCGCTGCTGCGCTGCCTGGGGCTCCGCGGGGCCCTCTCGGAGCACTGTGTCCCGGAACTCTCCAAAGAGCCAAACAATGCCGGCTGTTCCTGGCAAGGCCAGGCCTGGCTTACTCAGTTTCATGTTTTAGGAGAGGTGCTTTGGGGTAACAGAACTGGCTCCATTTCCACCATGACCACATCAGCCCTGGTTTCCGCTGTGCAAAAACAAAATTCTAAAAAATGTTACCATACCAAATTGTATGCGGCTTTTGTCTTATAAACAACTTTTTTTTTTTTTTTTTTTTAGTCTGTGGAAACTGTAATAAAGACCAATACCATATCCAGTTGTTTTCCAAAAAGTCAACTCAGCTGAGGAGACTTTCTCTCAGCAGGAGGTCCTGTTCTTCTCTTCTAGCAGATAGTCTAAAAATCCGACTCCACATGGTCAAGAGCACAGCAGTGGGTTCTCAGCACCTCGTCTTGGAACCATGGGCTTCTTCCAGCTTCTGACAGAGACGGTTTCAGAATCCTCTCAGAGCACCCAGAGGAGATGGCGAGTGTTGAGGAAATGTTCTCAGAGAGGATCTCAGCTCTGCAGGGGAAGGGAGAGACTCGGTCGTTTAGAGTGTCTGGCATTCTGGGCTCGCATATCCCACAGGCACTGCAAATACTTCGAGAAGGCTCTGATGTTCTCAGATGCCCGACTCATTCCCTGAAGCTCATCGCTTCCAAATGCCTTACTCCTTTCAGTACAATTTCATTTATGACAAGTAAGATGAAAGCTTTACAATAGGACATTCCTGGTTTTCAAACACAAAGAAGGCGAGAGTGATAATATTAATGGAATAAATAGGTTTTAGGAGAAAATCTAGCAGATTCTTCTTATTACACACATGACAAATCACAAAATAGAGATGACTGCCAGGAGCCTTTCCCCTGGGACCAAGAAACTATGGGCTCATCTGCAGTAATCCCCTAAGCATGGATCCCGTTTACAGCTGACTCCAACAGAGCGTGTACAGCTGAGGGAATTGGTGTCGTGTTCTCATCCCAGATTGCATGAAGCCGTGGTTAAGACTCAAACAGCCATTTTCAAATCTGAATCTGTCACCTCCTCCCTGTGTCTCAAATTCTATATCTACTAAATGGGGATGATAATATACATATTCCAAAGTAGTTGTTATGGGGGTGCCTGAGTGGCTCAGACGGTTAAACTTGTTTTCAGGCTCAGGTCATGATCTCCCCTGCATGGGGCTTCATGCTCAGTGGGGAGTCTGCTTCCCCTCCCCCTCTCCCTCTTTCCCTCCCTGCGCTTGCGTACACACACACACGCACACACACGCACTAGCTGGCTCTCTCTCTCTTTCAAATAAATAAATCTTTAAAAAAGTAAAAGTATTGTTATGAAAAATACCAAAATCCAGGAAAGTGCTTGGCATAGGATCTGACATATAGTAAGTGCCCAATTAATGTTACTTATAAAAATGATTGTAACAATTATAATTTATGGCATTATTACTAAATCTTTGTTTTCTAATGAATCCTATCCATTTCTTTCTATTTTTTTTCCATTTTTTCACTGCCTTTGAATTCAGAATATCTGGTATATTAAGTAGTAAAATATAAATTATAAAATATAAAGTAAAATTGCTTCCTCAAGGCAAATCTCCCCTATAGGTCACGCTATAGATTTCTTGAACCATCTGGCTTCGCTGATTCTAACAGCAAGGTAAAAATCAGCATTCTTCTGGATGATAATCCCCTTTTCTCATAGTAAATATGTAGTTCTCTACTAGTCCCCTTTCAGGTCCTGACACATGGGGCTGCTCAAAAGATATTTGTTGAGGAAATAAGCATTCTTTTATTTATACAGGGGGAGAAAAACAACTACTACTGCCTTAGTAACCTCCACCATTCTTTCATCTAACACTTTTCTGACAACAAAATTTCTCTGAAGAGTAGAAAGTTCTAAGATAGAGCCCGTTTCTTAACATAGGGTCAGAATTCTTTTACCAGCATCACCCATTTCATCTATTTTAGGAAAGAGCTGTCACTGCCTCACATCCCCTCTAATCGGATAAGTGATTCTTCCTAATCTTGAAACAACTAAGTAGAAAATATACCGAGTGACCTTAAAAAGCCTCTCCTTTTCTAATTGGCATGTATAATCTAAAATTTTCTTGACAGTGCTTTAAGTTTCCACACCTTCCTCTAACGGGGGTATATGTGAGTGAGAGAAAGATGGGAAGCTGGTGGTGGAAGCATCTATCTCCTTCATTTCAAGCCAGATGAAGAGGGCTTCCATTGGGCTACATGGTGAAAGCAATATGGTGGCTGGTACAACCATGGTCTATATTCTGACTTCCACTGGGATATCTAGAAGCTGAGCAATGGAATAACTGGTCACTTTGATGGTGGAGTCAGGAGAGGGCTGTTGAGTTGGGGAAAGTCCCGCACACTCTTAGTCTGGGGGGACACAGTGAGAGTATTTCCCATGGAAAAGACATAGCAATGCTAAAGAGAGCGCTGAGCCACAGACCTGTTAAGTTCTGTCCAACTGGACCTCCTGGCTAAGAGTGAGCACATAGAAAGTGGCTCCTGTTAAGCCAGGGTCTACAGAAAAAGAATAGTCAAGCCAAAGAGAAATGCACGTTGAAGTTGTAGTGGGAGAGCTGGGCTGACAACCTCTAGAAGAGCCTGGAAAACACTCCAACTTTAAACACCTGTCTAACCCAAGAATAGGAGGCCAGGCTCTGATAGAAGGAATTCAAATACAGTTATTCCTGACCTTTATCTCCTCCTCCATTCTCCCTTGCTTGCACATAGCAAGAGTTGGAAACTGGAGAGCAAGCTGAGAGGTAGGGGAAGGGAAGGCCAGGAGAAAGAAATATGCAAGGCCTCCCAGAACCCATCCCACCATAGTCTCCCTTGCTCACTGTAACAGTCCTTCTGACCTCTCCTCTGTTACTCAGACACCCCAAATTTGCTTCCAACCCATGGCCTTTATACTTGTGGTTCCCTCTATCTGAAATATTCTCTTTTTTTAAGGTTTTATTTATCTGTCAGAGAGAGTACACAAGCAGGGGAACAGGCAGAGGGAGAAGCAGGCTCCCTGCTGAGCAGGGAGCTTGATGTGGGACTCCATCCCAGGACGCTGAAATCATGCTCTGAGCTGAAGGCAGATACAACCAACTGAGCCACCCAGGCATCCCTCTATCTGAAATATTCTTCCTCTGGTTTATCAAATTGTTGGCAGATTTCATTTGCTATAGAAATATGATCTTATTTACATTTAAAAAATTATTCTGACTCTCTTGCGGAAAAATCACAATAAAGAGGCAATAGAAGAAACAAGAAGACCAAATTCAAGGCTATTTCACTGGTCCCCATGAAATGTAAGGAAGCTTTGGACCAGGACCACAGAGGTGGACTTGTGGAGAAGTGATTGAATTCAGAATATATTTTGAAGCTGGTGCCCACAGGACTTAATGCGTGTGAGGGGAAAAGAAGAGACTTATTTGACTACAAAATCTTTGACCTGAGCAGTTCTTTGAGTGAATGAATTTATTGCTGATAAAATGAATGAATAAATGAGGAGTTAAGATCATATAAGATCAGATTTACATTTCAGAAAGCTTACTCTTGCAGCTTATTAGAAGATGGATTGAGCTTCAGGACTGAAGTTCAAAAGAGAAGTTGGAAGCTACTGAGACAGTCCAGGGGAAAGACATTGAGACTCTGAGCTCTTATGGGAAGCATGGAAAGAAAGGGAAAGATGTGGAAAATATTCAAGATACCAAATTATTAAAATGTGGTGATGTGATAATTGTGAGGGATGAGAAACAGAATGGCTTCCAGATGCCTGGGTGAGGAGTAGTTCCACCCCCACTGATGAAGAACATGGAAGAAAAAAGGTGTGAAGGAGGAAAAAAAGAAGATAGAAGTTGTGATGTCTAATTTTATGTGTCAACTGAAGGGATGCCCGGATAGCTGGTAATATATTACTTTTGCAGATTTCAGAAGAGATTAGCATTTGAATCTATAGATAGAGTAAAGATTACCCTCACCAATGCAGGTGAGCATCAATCCAATCTGCTGAAGGCCTGAATGGAACAAAAAGGCCTGAATGGAACAAAAAGGTGGAGAAAAGCTGAGTTTGTTCTCTATTCGAGCTGAAACATCCGTCTTCTCCGCACTCAGATATCACTGCTCCTGGTTCTTGGACTTTTGGACCCAGACTCCTTATACCATTGACTCACATGGTTCTCAGGTCTTCAGGTTTGGTCTAAAGCTACTCTACCAGCTTTCCTGGCTTTCCAGCATACAGGCAGCAGATCATGAGACTTTTCAGCTTTCATAACTGCATGAGCCAATCTTTTATGTCTATATCTATCTACCTACCTACCTTCTATATAGACATAGATAGATAGATGTAAGTGTGTCTGTGTGCACACACACATACGCACGTATGTTCTGTTTTCTCTGGAGCACCCTAATGAATACAGATGTTGAGTTTGCTATTGAATGTTGTGGTGGACATGCAAGTGTGCCACCCCAATACTGCTTCAAGGTAGAACTTTTCGCCCCAGCAACCAGGAGTGCTATCAATAGGCAGCCTCCAGATGTCAGTCCCTTCAAGGTTTGCCTCAGCTGCAGAGAACCACTTCATCCAAGGTCATGCCCTTCCTAGAAAGCCCATGTTCAATATTTGATCCCATGGGGTATAAAGGCCCAGCTAGTCTACCCCATGGTGGGATAACTCTCAACAGATCATGTACACTCTGGAGCTCCTGATAGAATTGGCTGAGGCTTTATCAGGCATGCACTGCAACTGAATTATTTTCTCTGCCTAATCCTACTACCTCGCCTGCCTTCCACAGGTGTTGACTCCTACTAAACATCCTGCATGGCAATCTCTGCCTCAACATCTGCTCTCTGAGAGCCCAGCCTGTGACAGCTGGTACCAGGAATGGACTAAAATAGCAGAATGTAGTTTGGAAACTGGGAACTGAATCATTCATCATCTGGCTGGCAAGAAGGACTCCATCACTCATGACAGGTAGAATACAGATGGACCTTGGCAGCAGGTAGTGATCTAGTCGTGAACATGCTCTTGTAGGGGAAATTAGAATGGTGTATCAGAGAAGGGGATTGTGCCAGTGTGTATAATGCATCAGACATTAGAGAAGTACAGGGTAATTACGAATTATAAGGAAAACAGGATTCGATACTTCTTGGTAAGTGTTACTGATGACTTAGGAAAAGATACTGAAGAACAATGAGAGATCAGCAGGTATTTTGAAAACCAAGTGTGAAAGCTGGAGGGTCTCCTCTTGGTATCTTCTAACAATTCTCCCATCTGCTACAGCAGGAGGGCAGAGAAAGTTGAGACCCAGATCCAGGACTTAAGTCAAAGTGGCTGAATTCTGGAAAAGGTTAAATGACTAACCAAACTACATCTGTTACACAGGGATAAGCTCTGTTTGGCAGAGCATTGGGGGGTGGGAGAGACCTGACCCAGAATTATCCAGCTGAATGTCCCCTCAGATGTTGAGCTCTTAGACTCCTCTGAATTCTCTTGGCCTTCAGAAATGTCCCATCCTCCTTAGTAAGGGTGAGAACCTCTCTTGCTGGAAGGCAATGCAGAGATCTCTGCCCTGAAAGACAACACATGCCCCTTGCAGTATCTTTGCCCATCTCCTCCCCATCCTTGTTATTATGCTATAACCAGAAGTAGGTCACCATGTAATCCATCTGGAGATATACTAGGTCTAATAAGGGAGGAAAGAAACTGTTCCCACTATTCCACAAAGGGGTTCAAGACATAGCCAATATGTACCAGCAGGAGCTAGATGGAGAGTAGGTGTGGGCTAGATTCTGAGGGTACATTATCGAGAGGTCTAGAACACGAGATAGGTAGGGATGAGTTTATTTATTCTGGACCACTCTGCCAAAATGTAGGATTTAACATCCCAGCAAGGAATCCAAGAGATAACACAAACTTGCCACTAGGACAGCTCCTAAAAATATTGGAGGGGGGACACCTGGGTGGCTCAGTGGATTAGCCTCTGCCTTTGGCTGGGGTCATGATCCCAGGGTCCTGGGATTGAGCTCCACATCGGGCTCTCTGCTTGGCAGGGAGCCTGCTTCCTCCTCTCTCTGCCTGCCTCTCTGCCTACTTGTGATCTCTATCTGTCAAATAAATAAATAAAATCTTTAAAAAATTTTTTAAAAATATTGGGGAAAGCAGTGGACCACATTAAGTGAAATCAAAATTTCAGAATTGCTGTGCCAGATGGTTTAGAAAGTGATTAGAAGGTTCACAGAAGTAGGCACTCGGGAATGGATATAATAAGTAAGGCCTGAAGACTCACCCAATGATTGTGCTCCATGAGAATGCCAAGATACACCATTTATAAAGACCAGAAAGAATGTTGTGGTGAGGATGTCAGAAAGCTGCCAAACTAACCTCTCTAAAACATACATCTGAACTTATTGCCTCTGTTTAAAAACCCTTCAATGACTCCCCATTCTTCTGGGCATAATCAAAATGTTCCAGAGCCTTGTACAGTAGGCATGGGCTATTAGTAGGAGTAGGCCATTTCAGAAATAGAATCAGATAGCAATGGGCATTAAAACAAAACAAAAGAAAAGAAAACAAACAGAAAAAAAAAAAAGAGTACAAGTTGAGGGTAGTGCTTAACTACACAAGTCAAAAGGACATAAGTACCCTAAGACCATGGTTGATATGGCAGTTGAAAAGGTTTGAGCCATAAAGATTTCTTAAGATATCTAATGGAACATGGCATTCCTCAGGTAAAAAGGGCCCTAATCAGGTTTCACCTCCTAAGAAATCAAGTGTGTATGATAGGAGACCAAAAGCAGTTACACCCAATCCCTAGTTTCTGGACTTTGATCTGTTTTCAGACCCAGACTCACTAACTCAACAGGAGGCCAGGTCTCCAGGAGGAAGGACCCTCTAACACCAAAGCAAATACACATGGTAATGAGTTCCCCATTCCTTCTCGAAAAGGGACCTAAGGCCATGTACTTGGGGAGCTATATGTTTAGGAAAAGGAAATACTCAAACATTTCAAGGACTTTTGGACACACTTGGCATGAATACTCAGAGATCTGAACAATCATCATTTGCCTCTCTCTTAGAGTAGGGAACTACAGGGACCAGGTAATGGATGGAATCCTGACAAACATCCAGTTTACATTAGATCCATGAACCCACCCAGTGGTCATTTCCCCATTCCTGAATGTTCACTTGGGTTTGATATACTTGGTCCAACTCCCATATTGGGTTCTTGTCCTGTAGGATAAAAGCTACCATAATGGGTAAAGTCAAATGGAAGTCTCTGAAAATGCCCTACTTCCAGTACAGCCAAAAGAGTAAATCAGAAATCATATCACATTCCAGAAAGATGGCCAAATTAGTGGAGTAATTTATTGTTATCACCTGGGAAACCCCTGGTCTCTGAAGGGGCTAAACTGGAGGATTAAATGAAGATAAGGTGGGACCTTCATGAAGAGGTTACCAGGTTAATGGAGGAATAATAGCAAGAGAGGTAGGAAGAGAATCAGGAAAGAACGGTGCCACAAAATGCAAGGGATCAAAGCATGAATACTAGCAGAGTACGATAAGAAGGTCTGAAGGTAAAAAAAAAAAAAAAAAAAAAAAAATTTAAAGTCTGAAGGTGTCCATCGTCCATTTGGTAAACGGCATGCCACTAGTGGCCTCAGAAATGGCAATTCTAGCCAAATCATTCACTCATTCCTTTAAAAAATATTCACTGCATGTTATCTACTGCTAATAGGTGAGTGAAATAGATATGACCCCTTCATCCATGAAAATGGATAGTCTAGTGGACAGTAGAGAAAACCAGGTTGTGTGAAATAAATAATAGGAAAGGAAATGAAATCAGCTGGTATTTATGATTTAAGGTTTGGAGATAGTAGGAAAAAAATGCCCACAATTAGAACCAAAAGCCCACACCAACCTCCATATTCACATACTCATAAAGCCCAAGAAGTACCTCCTGACTAGTTCTCAGCTGGTTTTCATGTGAGAGGGGCCAGCTTCCCTACCCTCAGCAGATGAGCCTCGAACAAGCATCAAGATCTGAGAAGTCAATGCTTAAGCTGAGATCTGAAGGATTAAGCACTAACTAGGAGAACAAAGTGGGGAGAAAGGGAGGGAAGGAAATAAGGCGAGGGGAAGAGAGTAGGCTCAGACTTCGAGGAAGGGTGAGGCTGGTGGTGTTGGCACTTCTAAGGCGGAAGGGCACAGCTGGTTTGGGGAGCCCCAGATGAAGAAGCCGCACCTTGTTGCTGCTTTGCTGTAGACAACTGACACTAGAAATAGCAAGTCCTGTCCTCTCCCTTCCATCTCCCAATCCCCCTCCTGTTCTTCCCACTGGCAGTCCATCAGCTAATAGGAAGCCAACTGGCAAGAGTTTCTGAGAAATACACTTCTGCAGACCCTGAGCTCAGCATCACAGAGCAGAACATAGAAGAGTTGTTTTGGAACTAACAAGCAAGAGGTAAATAAACACCAGAAACGTATCAGAGGACATGGATGACTAGAGGGGCTTAACTTTGGGCTGAAACAAGGAGATGGGTGTACCATGGCTGGAGGGCCAGCAAGCATAGGTGCTTGTAGCTCACAGGGCGCCTGCTGGGGGCGGGTGGGAGGACCAGGCATTCTGTCTCCTTGTCTCCTTCTTTGGTTGGTATTGGCAGCTGCAGGGAAGCCACAGAGCCTGACTAGAATGAGAAAGGCACTGGTGACCATGCTGAGTAATTCTGGCAGAGGCCCCTTGGGGGTCCCAGAACCTGCATTCTCTATGCAGAGGGGTTCAGATGGACCACCACAGTCTCTTCCTCATTGTTAAGATTTTCCAAGGTGGAAAAGCATTAGGAGGGCTTTCTAAGAGAGCCAGACCATATGAACAAAATTTAGAGGAGAACAAAAAGCAAAGTGTGTTTGGAAAGTAGTCAGAGCATCTCCTCCCCCCCCCCTTTTTTTTCTTTCCTTTACAAGATAGGAAGGAGATTTAAATAAAAAAAAAAAAGGAAGGTTTTAATATCAACTGTTTTCTTGTGTGACAGAGGCAGCTAATGAAAAAATACAATGATGGGGCACCTGGGTGGCTCAGTGGGTTAAAGCCTCTGCCTTTGACTCAGGTCATGATCCCAGGGTCCTGGGATTGAGCCCCACATTGAGCCCCACACCGGGCTCTCTGCTCAGCAGGGAGCCTGCTTCCTCCTCTCTCTGCCTGCCTCTCTGTCTACTTGTAATCTCTGTCTGTCAAATAAATAAATAAAATCTTTAAAAAAAAAAGAAAGAAAAAGAAAAAATACAATGGGAAAATATCCCATTCTCATTCTCAGTAGAAATAAATACCTAGGAATAACCTTAACAAGAAATGTGTGTAAGTTACCCATAAATGAAAACTTTAAAAATGTAAAGGACTAAAAATAGCACTGACTGGAATAACTGGAGAGAGATAGTCTATTGGAAGTTTAAATATCATCAATATGTAAATTATTCTCCAACTCATCTGGATGTTTAATAAAGTTACACACACACAAACCCTACCAACCTAGTTTCTAACCTGACATATGCTTAAATATCCTGAAAATTAATCATTCTCATGCAATGTGATGATAATCATTCTCATATAGTCTCTTTTTTTTCCAAGGGCACCTGGGTGGCTCAGTCGATTAACCGTCTGCCTTTGACTCAGGTCATGATCTCAGGGTCTTGGGATCAAACCTAACCTCAGGCTCCCTACTCAGTGGAGGGCCTGCTTCTCCCTCTGTCTCTGCCCCCCATTCGTGCTTGCTATCTCTCTCTCTCTCTCTCTTTCTCTAACGCTCTCTCTCTCTCAAATAAATAAATAAAACCTTTTTTAAAAAGATTTAGGTGCCCCTAAATAAAATCTTTAAAAAATGATTTTTCTTTTTAGAGAAGGAGGAAGAGAGGGGAAAGGGAGAGGGAGAGAGAGAATCTTAAACAGGCTCCATGCCCAGAGCTGAACCCAATGCAGGGCCCAGGCTCATAATCCTGAGATCATGACTTGAGTCAAAATCAAGAGAAGAGTTCAGCACTTAACGGACTAAGCCGCACGAGCGTCTCTCGCATAATTTGATGGGAATATAGTTGGTAAGATGATTCTAGAAACCATTAGGCTAGGTAAATCAAAGATTGTTTTAAACGTCCACAATATTTTGATCCAGAATTTTACTTTTACTTTTTATTTATGTTTATATTATTTTATTTTTAAGTAATCTCTGCCCCCTATGGGGGGCTTGAGCTAATACAACCCTGAGGTCAAGAGTCATATGCTCTACTGACTGAGCCAATGAGGCACCCCAGAATTTTAAGAATTTATCTAAAGAAGTAACCAGAAATGCTGATAAAATTTGCCTATGAGAATATTCATAATATATTTATCATTTACAAAAACTAGAAACACCCTAAATATCTAACTACAGAAGAATGATGAGATAACTGTATCTTAATTGATAGATATTCATACAGGCAGTTAAAAAGCATAGTATCCCTGAGTACTCAAAAATCAGGAAAAAGTTTTAGGATAAATGCTAAGTGAGAAGAGTAGAATTCAACACTTTATCTAATGAGATTCGTGTGTGCATATATGTGTACATATGTGTGTGTATACATATACACACATATGCTTCCACATGCATAGAAAAAAATGGAAATTCACCTAAAAGTTATCAATGGTTAATCGTGGGTAATGAAATGATAAGTAATTTTTATTTTACATTTTTAAAAAATATTTTATTTATTTATTTGACAGAGATCACAAGTAAACAGAGAGACAGGCAGAGAGAGAGGGGGAAGCAGGGTCCCCACCGAGCAGAGAGCCCGACATTGGGTTCAATCCCAGGACCCTAAGACCATGACCTGAGCTGAAAGCAGAGGCTTAACCCACTGAGCCACCCAGGCACCCCTATTTAACTTTTTATTTTTATTTTTGTGTGTTTTAATTTTTACCATGGAAATGTTATTTAATCAGAAAAAGAACAAGCATTTCAAAAAGAGGGAAAGAGAACCACTTGATTTTCTCTAATTCTTCTTTCAAAAATTCAATAAGTGTCGGGGCACCTGGGTGGCTCAGTTGGTTAAGTGGCTGCCATTAGCTTAGGTCATGATCCCAGTGTCCTGGGATCTAGTCCCAAGACGGGGTCCCTGCTCAGCCAGGAGCCTGCTTCTCCCTCTGCCTGCCCCTCCTCCTCCCCCTGCTCGTGCTCACACACTCTCTCTCTGTGTCAAATAAATAAGTAAAATCTTAAAAAAAAAAAAAAAATTCAGGAAATCTTTAAGAGCAGGTATGTGCCAGACACTTTGTCACAGTTTCATTTGAAGTTCAGACCACCTTGATCACAGATGACTATCTACAGGAAAGAGTGACAGAAAATGGGACTGGAAAGATGGGTTAGATCAGGTTGTTGCCTTGTAGGTCAGACAAGAGAGCTGTGACGCTATCTTCTATGGTTTGAAGTGTCAAAGGTAATCATTAAGAAGAAAAACTATAAATGTAGCAATTGCCTGCTGGAAAAAACCTAAAGATAACCTTTAATTCCATCCTGTAGAATGGAATGATTAAGCACCACTCCACTTTCCATATCAGTAGGCTGGTAACCCTAAATTATGAAGACTAAATCAATAAAACATAATATTAAAATTTCTCCTTCTGTACAAGGTCCACAGATACAGGAATAAGCTGTATCAAAGCTGTACAGATATAACAAAGGTCACAGGAACTTCTGACGGTGGGAAAGTAAATATGGTTAAAATTAGGATGGACTTTTTCCTGGGGTGGGCACAAAGGGTCCTGAGAAGTCACCTGGTCCCTTGCTCTACTGCAGACAACAATGTGCTCTGCCGTCTCTCTCATGAGTCCAGTTAGCTTCTGGAGTCACTTCAGGTTTGCTTTATAAAGATGAGTTTCCAAACCAAAGTTCTTGATCTACCAAAAACTTCTGGTTCTTTCTGTTGGTGATTTACAGCACCATCTGCCAAGTTACCAAAGCTGGAAAACGTGGAGTCATCTCAAACTCTCCCTTTCGCTCACTGGCAATATCCTTCCTATCTGTTATCAAGTCCTATCAAGAACATCTTCAAAATTGCATTATTTCAATTAGGTCTTCACCATTTCTCCCTCATTTTACTGCATAAGCTCTCCCCCTCTAGTCCACATGCCTTCCAATCTATTCTCTACCTGCTGCCATAAAACACAAGCTTCATCAAGTAACTTTCCTACTTTAACTATGTTGGATGCTTTGCAAGTCCTGTAGATCCTCATACTCCAACCTTTTATAATTCTTCAGCCTTTTGTCCTGAAAATCCCCCAAAACATGTTGCCCCGGAGCCTTTTCCAAATATGTAGAGTTCCTCAAACGGCCTTTATGCAGTCTCATCTCTCTGCTTTTGTTTGTGCTATGTCTAATGCAAAAAAAAAAATCTATTCTGCACCTCCCATTCACTGACAACCCCTATTTATTTGTCTATCAAGATTCAAGCAAGGAACCATCACTCAGAGTCCAAACCTGAGTTACGGGTCCCCCACTCTGTGGTCCCATAGTGCACCGGGCTTATCTGAATTGTATTCGCTTTCATCTGACTACTGCAGCTCTTCATATATCCCTCTCCTACACCATACTCAGAGTTTCTTGAGGAATGGGCTCAGACTTTTGTTGTGGGCATCAGTTGCATTTGTGTGCTCAGAACCATTCTTTCCATTGTGGAAGTGCCACTGCTTTGTTCTATGTGATTCTGCTGAGACTGGGCCTCAGAGTGCTCTGCCTACCTGTTTCCAGCAGGCTCAGCCCTGTAACCCAGGCATGGCAACCTCTGGTACCATATCCTCTTGACAACAATGATAGAAGTAAGCATAGTCCCTACGATGCTTAGGGGCTATGCTTACTTAGCCCTTTCCATGATACCCTTTCCATGATATCAATATATGGCTCTTGGAAAGAGAAGACCCCTCTTTTTCTTTTGGATTGAGTGTTATAATGATAGAGGCCTTGAACCACCACCATTCTCCTTTCCCATCTCAAGAGGAGAACATGTCCATGAAGTTAAGCCAACCCTAGAGAGAGAGGCACAGTTAAAATATGGAAATAAAGCCCAAATAATTTAGCTCCTGGATCAGTATCTGAGAGGCAAGTACATTCTGCCTTTCCATGTAATATAAGCCAATAAATTCCCTTTTGAACATAAGGCATTTGAGTTACATTCTGATACTTGAACCAAGAAGCCTGGCTCATACATCTTTGGAATTTGTGCCCCCTCAGAATCGCAATAGCTAGAATATAAGATCCAATAAAAAATATGTTACCTAGAGAAACAAATAACTTAGCAAAAGGTTTAGGAGTTACCTCTGTATAAACTGAATTCCTTCTAACCCCAAACCTGCATAGTGTCTGCTGTTCATCAACACTATACCCATTTCTCATATCCGGAGGCCACAGTCCCTGTGTCTACACGTGGTTTCTCCTTAAACAATATTTGCCTAGTTAGCCAGTGCCTAGAATGTTTATTAATCTGTAAACACTTGTCAAGACTCCAGTTTATATTCTTATTTTCCGAGTTTAAATACTAAATGAACCTGAAGTTAAGAAAGCTCTTACCAGGGGCTCCTGGGTGGCTCAGTGGGTTAAAAGCCTCTGCCTTTGGCTCAGGTCATGATCCTAGCATCCTGGGATCAAGCCCCACATTGGGCTCCCTGCTCAGCAGGGAGCCTGCTTCCCCCTCTTTCTTTCTGCCTGCCTCTCTGCCTACCTGTGATCTCCGTCTGTCAAATAAATAAAATCTTTAAAAGAAAAAAAAAAAAAAAGAAAGCTCTTACCAGAAGAGCCATCATGCCCAGTCCAATTCACTGAACAAAAAGATGTAGGAGCTCTCCATCCGACATTGGACTTTGTGAAAGGAGCCTTGACTTAAGTGTGCTTGAGCCTCGTGATTACGGGTAACGAGTCTAAGGATTGATTTTCCTTCTTGCAGGTACTGATTGGGTAAGTCCTCAAGTGTGTAGCTACTGAGGACTCTGCCTTGAAGGGAAGAAAGTAGAGCTTCTAAACCATTAGTAGATTAATCCTCTTCCTTGGTTTTTGGAGAATAAAAAGCAGGAGTTTTTTTTTTTTTTTTCTTTTAATAAGCATAATTTTATTTGATTTTTAAAACATTTTCTCCATACTGTATAAGGTAAATGTCCTATTCAAATTTATTTCTCCCTTCTTAAACACAGCAAATCTAATCCTCTTTCAACATAGACGTGAAAGTCATAGCATTTCATATACTAAAACAATTCAAGGTTCTTTGCATCAGAAACAATCCCTCTTGAATCCACTTAAGTCATATAAATATTTAGCAAGGTCAGCAAGGATACTTCTGAAATTCTTCCTTTCAATTATTTCTTAAGGTCAAAAATCTAAAATCATAGTCAGTGCGATATATTTTTTATAGCAAAAAATAAATACATAAAAATAAAAGCAAAAATTAGAACTGCCTTATTCATGTGCTCTTGAGGAGTGAGAAAAATCTGAAAGGAATCCAATAGTTTCATGCTTGAAAATTAGGTGTAATGGAAGAGCCAAAAACAGGCATGACCCATGCCCCAACAGAGAATGAGGAGGATTATCAAAAAATACAGTGGCGTGAGCTCTTGCACATAGAGATTCTGAAGCTTGGACAGAGTTCTTGTATTTACAAAGAAAAGCCAGGGATTATGGGGACTTGGAATAGGGTGGAGAGAGTTAGATTGTTCCACATAGATAGTGAGAAGAATTTGAGGAAGACTCTGTTTCTGAGAGAAAAGGGGTGCAGAAGAGAGAAGGGACTAGAGGTGGGAAATAATGGGCAAGCAGCTGGAAGACTAGAAGAACTTTCAAGAACACATCTATCTAGGTCTTCTTTTAATCTGTCTATACTGCTGAATCTCCCACTTGTTTAACCAAACCCCAATTTGCCACATATACAGAGGCCTTTGGTGATTAACACACACATATGTATATGTATTATATACACACATATATATGTATTATGTACAAACACATGTATATGTATATGTACATGTATAGATAGGTAGGTAGGTAGATAGATATGCATCTGGGAAGGGGGAGTGTATTTGAGTTCTTTTGGGGTCAAAGTGAAAAAGAGAAATGACCAACCACAAAAAGACAGAATGGGGAAAAAAAAATCGACTAGAAATACAAGACTCAGAGATGACTATAAGAAATAAAGAGCCGGGTGCGCCTGGGTGGCTCAGTGGGTTAAAGCCTCTGCCTTCGGCTCAGATCATGATCTCAGAGTCCCACCTCGGGCTCTCTGCTGAGCAGAGAGCCTGCTTCCCCCTCTCTCTCTGCCTGCCTCTCTGCCTACTTGTGATTTCTTTGTGTGTGTGTCAAATAAATAAATAAATAAGAAATAAAGAGCAGCACCTGGGCGGCTTAGTTGGTTATGCATCTTCTTTCAGCTCAGGTCATGCTCCCTGATCCAGGGGTCCTGGGATCAAACCCCATGTCCAGCTCCCTGCTCAGCAGGGAGTCTGTTTCTCCCTCTCTTTCTATCCCTTCCCTACCCCCAGCTCATGTACACTCTCTCTCATGAATAAACAAAAAAAAATCTTTTAAAAAAAGAAAAGAAAGAAAGAAATTAAGGTCCCTGAGAATCTGCACAAATGCTAGAGAGGGCATTAGACTTTCCTACAGGGTGTAGAATGTGGTTCAGGTTAATCCTACAAAGAGGTTAAGGGGCAGGAGTATCCCAGAAAACACTCAAATTATGTTAACATTTACCTGATATGATTTACCCCAAACATCTAGATCTAAGTACTCAACTAGGGTATATTGATGACTCAAAATGAGTTTATTCTATAAATAAGATAAGTATAGGAATTCACAGAAACAACTCATGATGAGTCAAGAACCAGAAAACAGAGAGTTATAAAAATGTGGAATTGTAGCCTCTCAAATCATGGTAGAAACAAGAAAGAGTCTATGAGGGCAATTGTGAAGAGTAATAAATATAGACAAACTTGGGCAGAGAAGGTTCAGATTGAAAAAAAACATCTATATACTCTGTATAGGAACAAAAACAGGTTAAAACCCCGTTATTATTTCACTGCATGTAGACACTTCATTTGTAAATACAGCTAGAAACTGTAATTATAGAAAACATCTCACACAGTCTTTAATATTTCATTAGTCTCCCCACTGGAAATCAACCACCTAGAAAAGAAACGCTTTCTCAATAGGTTAATATTAATTACTTAACAACCCTGACATCGATATTTATGGAATACTTATGAAACAAGCATTCATGAAGTGGAAGCATGTTCATCCGTCTACTGGGAGGCTTACAGCATTTTTCAAAGTGTCAAATTCACTTTGTGCTCTGCCTCTTTATGTTGTGAAAATTTGAAATTACTGTTGATTTGAAGGCTCTTCAAAAGGCTCTTTTTTTATCCCTAGCTGAGAAAAAAAAAATCAGAACAGATTAATCTGGTATTCTTTAAGCATGTCATTTCTTAATCTTGCAAAAGGGCGATGATAACCATATGAGGAAAAGAAATCTTACAGGTAGAAGAAACTCGAGACGTAATCACATCAGTGTAAGGCACAAAAGTAAAAGTTAAAGACAGCAACCAGCTGTACAAGGAGATAGAGGAGGAGGGTGAGTAATTCATATAATTTGAAGAATATTAGAAAAGATGCCTCACCATTAGGATAACTTTGTCAGAACCATGGAAGCGCAGTACCTAATACTATATCCGCTCTGCCTGGTCAATCAAATCATTCATTTATTCAATCATTCCTTCAGGGGCACCTGGATGGCTCAGTCAGCTAAGCATGTGCCTTTTGCTCAGGTCATGATCCCAGCGTCCTGGCAATGAGCCCCGCGTCAGGCTCCCTGCTTGGCAAGGAGCCTACTTCTCCCTCTCCCTCTGTCTGCTGCTCCCCCTGCTGTGCGCTCGCTCTCTCTCTCTCTCTCTCTCTCTCTCTGTCAAATAAATTAAAATTTTTTTTAATTCTTAAAAAAAATCATTCCTTCAGCCATGTATATTGAATCCCCACTCTGCCCTACCTTGCCTTGGGTCCTAGGACGCAGTGACCAATAAAATCCAGTCCCTGTCCTTAGGAGCTCAGAATCCAGTTGGGACGACACACAAGTAAGGAATAATGGCAGTTTTCTATGCTAAGTGGCCACAGAGATAAATGAGAATAGGAATTCTAGGTAAGGAGGGATCACTTTGTGTGTAAATGTATGTTGACTGTTAAGTAAATACACAATTCAAAATACATCTTTTCCCTTAGTACCTCAAAATTCTGTTTTTAACCTCCTCATCTTGTGAGAGCTTGTGAGTCATGATGGCAGACTAGAACCTAAATGGGTTTCAGTGCCGGCTCTATCCTACCCTCGCCCTCAGACCTCTAGCAAGTCCCGTGGGGTCTGGGAGCATGGGCAGCCTCCTCTGTACAATCAGAGCATTTGTCCTGATGATCTATAAGCTACTCCCTGAGCTTGACAGTCTAAGAAGCTTCATTTAAAATGCAAATGTTATCCTCCAAGAGTGATGCATGAAACTGGTGAGACTTTCTAGTGCATTAGTTAATTAAATCTACTAACCAGTCACCTTGCAGAGCCCTGAAAGAAAGGGACACAGGTAGGATTCATCTCAAAAATGGGAGGAAGGGCCCTAGATTTGGGTGGGTCAGAGAAGAGGATAGCTAGGCCAACAAAATAGTATAAGGCATTCAGCCTCCAGTGGGTGTGTCAGGGAGAAAGGAGAATCACAGGCAGAATTTTTAACACATTATAGAAAAGTGGTTTTCCACTTTGTTTTCCTAATAAACATTAGAACACGCATCTGGAACAAAAGCTGGTAGCAGCTCCAGACCAGCTCTGCCTCAAGGGCTTCGGGTCTCTGCTGGTGGGAAAGGGTTGCTCGGGGACTATCTTCAGGGCACATTTGCATCACATTTGCACAAACCACTTTTAATTAGATTGTAGATTTATTTAGGATGATGGATGTAGAGGGAAAATGAGGGGTGAGAATGTATGGGACAGTTTAGAGTCACCCAACTGACCTCTTGACCCAAGACTGACCCAAGAAAACAAGGAGAGAATTTGGGAATCCTCTTACTTTCTCTCAGAAAGCTGCCCCCAAATCAGCACTCTTCTCAAGAAGTCCTCTCAACCTTCACCTACTTACTGGCCACCTGGGAAGACCCAATCACATCACCTCATGAGAGCTGACTCTCTCTGCTTTCCATTTGCCCTTACACACAAAAGCCTCCTGCCTGGAATGTTTTAGATGTAATAGCCCTAGAGAAGATAAAAGTAGAGGCAGATCTCATTCTGTCCTAATCCCCTACTTTTGCTCTTTTTGCATAACCTACTTCAAAATCTCCATTCTAATCATATTGACTTCTAAGGGTAGACATTTTTACTGTGGGTGTAACTTCACTGTTGCATTATTTTTCCCCAAACAAAGCTAACTTCCTTTGGTTGGGGCTTACCATAGGCCTATCAACCATGGTTAGAGTTAAGTTATGGAGATGTGGGCTGTTGAGCAGAAATGGAAGACTCTGTATAGGCTTGAGCAGAGCAGTGTGGAGGCCTGAGCAACACACTGACCTCATGTTGGTTGATTTCACACATTTACAAAAACAAAGAATGCTGCTTCACAGTGCTCCTCTTTAACACAATATATGTTGGACATAATCTGTCTTAAGTAAATATCTGACAGCAAGTGGTTTAAAGTATTTGAAAGATGAAATGCCCCAAAATAAGTTCTTCATGTGAAAACAGCTGGAACTACATACACATCTAGTCATCTATTTTACACAAACTACTCTTTTATGACTGATATAGATATGAGGTTGCCTATGATCATGTTCCCTGATTTCTCACATCTGGCAGGGTCCTTGCATGGTCAAAGTTCTGGCAGGACCCCCATAGAGTAAAGCTGATCCTCTTACTTCTCTAAGGACAACCTTGATGCCTATAACCCTGATCCCTACCTTCCCACCTCCTGCAGAACTTGTATGATCAATTGTCCCTTGTTATTCTAAGTCCTCAACCAAACTCTTTTCTATTCTTTGCTCCCCTTCAACCCATAACAATGCTTAAATCTCTTACATCTAAGTAGAAATTGTCTCTTTCCTCTGAATTCTCCCACTAATTACCATCTCATCTCTCTCTTCATATACAAATTTTTTAAGAATACACTATTTTTGCTCTTTATAGGGCTTCATTTACATTAACTCTTCACCTCACTATAGTTTATCTCCCATTTTGCATAAAGCAACAGCAACTGATCTACATAAGCCAAAGGGGGAGAAAAATTTGGTTTTTTGATATACTGGATAGCATCCACTCCTACTTTAAAGAGCCTAGAAAGTGGGGCACCTGGGTGGTTCAGTGCGTTAAGCTTCTGCCTTCAGCTCAGGTCATGATCTTGGCATCCTGGGAGGGAAGCAGGCTCCCTGTTTCCCCCACTTCCTTTGCCTGCCTCTCTGCCTATTTGTGATCTCTCTTTCTCTCTTTCTCTCTGATAAATAAATGAAATCTTAAAAAAAAAAAAAAAAAAAAAGAGCCTAGAAAGTTTAAAATGGTGTTTTCCAGACTCTCTTGCAGCTAGTGTTCTATATGCAAATTAGGTTCTGCCAATTAAGACTATCATAAAAGTTTTGGAAGAAAAACATGGAAGACATTTTCTTCTCATTGCTAACAAGCAAGCTCATAAAAACACAAGTGTCAAAAAGCAGGTCAGAGGGAATGATGACCATATTCAGTGCCTGGTTAACACCTAAGGTGTCAAGAAAGTTTTGATGGTGACAGAGGAAGTGGCTTTCTAACCCCAGCTACCTGATCTCTGATTAGCATCTATGATAAGTTTTAAATTTAATAGATCTCCTGATTCATACTACTATAACATTTCTAGCTATTTCTTAAAGCATCCAAATTCTTATACAAAATCCTTTAGTGTTTAAAATACCTGGGATATTTTCCATTGCCTATACTGAGCCTTGAATAATATATAGTTTGTGAAATTAGAAGTATTTAAAGACAACAGACTCTCAACAAAGATTTGAAAGTGGTTATCTGATTTGGTTGGCTTTGAAGGCAGAGATGATTCAGCTCCCACTGAAAAATGGGAACTGACAGTCCATGGCACAGTCATAAACAGAACTACTTAAATCATCACATTTTTTGGAGGACTTAAATTAAGAGCCCATTGAAGGCAAGTCTTCGGTGGATTCGTACGGTTTGAATGAGGCAAAGAAGGACTATGGGGAACCTAAACACTTCTGAAGCCCTGGAGAGCTTACGGAAAGGAGCCAATGTATATTTTTTAAAATGCTACACTCTAGACAAAATTAGAGGATTGGAAAGTTTCTGTAACTGCCATCAAACAATCTTTAATCTCTTCAAGCCAACAAGATGACATGTCCAAAAGTAAGATGCCAAGACTGGTCATGTGACTCTTGATTTACAAATGAAATCAAATTCACAGCTTCCCCCACTCTTTTATAGTCAAGACTGACTTTGATTAAGGAAGGAATGGAACCCTGAGGACTGAGATGAGAACATCTGGATAAATTCAGATGAATATGAGTCTCTGGAGTCTCAGTATACACTGAGCCTTACTTGGTAGAAGAAGCAGTCCTTCCTTCCCACATGAGAAAGTTAGCTCCACCTTTTGTGGAAAGCCTGGGCTGACCTTACCAGAGGCATCTACCTTCAAAGAGATGACAGTTAACCTTGTGTTTTACCATAGCCATGGCTATGTTGCACCGTTTTCATCGTTTCCTGCTTGCCCCATAAAAAAAGATCCCATTATGTCTCAAGGAGACCAGTAAAGAGAGTTTACCATTTAATATCACAATTTCCTGCTTACTTATATCTGTAGAAACAACCTGGGGAATGAATATGTGTGATAATGGATTCAGAGGGGGAAAGGAGTAGATCGATGAGAAGTAATTATCAACATGGATGCATTTACTAGAGATTTTAATTCAATAAACTAATTCAAGAGAATGCACCTGTTTGCTCCGCTGATCAATTCAAATCTGGTTTCAATAGAGACCTACCCCAAGTGAGATTGAAATGTCAAAATTCCTTGACAGAATGTAAAGGGAAGAGGAAATACAAAGTCTTAGGGAGATAACAGTGTTAAAATGGAATTACTATTTATGACCATCTAACTATGTTTGCCAAGAGGACCCAAAGGATGCTCCCTAACTAAGACACAGAGAAATATACCTGGTTGAAGCACCCATATCCTTTAAAACACTACAGTGGCTGCTTTATGTAGGAGATTCTGGTATTAAAATAGGTTTCCTAAGTTCAGTGGTGATGATACGATTCTGGAGTGGCAGAGGTTAAGTGGTAGTACTAACTAGTTACCATATAAGCAGCAAGAATACAGCTGTAATCAGAATGAGCTGACCTTCAAGAATGAGATTATTTATGGCTGGATTCCTAGGACTGAACCAAAGAGCAACAAAAAAGTCGAGAAAAAATAATCTGGGATATGTGAGCACTGGTTTTGAGTTGCCTCAGTGAAAAGTCAGATTACCTTACCTTAACTGGATCCAGAAATGGATCCAGTTCACAGTTTGAGATTATTGAATATAGAAGCCAGGTATCCCTGAGCAAGGATGCTGTGGCATTGTCTCAAGCATGAATTATAAATTTCTTCTTTGTTTCCTTACATAAACTTCAGCCAATTGCCAGAGTAACTGTGCACTGGGAAAGGGAAATACCCATCCTTTAGGGTTTAACTGGACACTGGTTCTTAGCATTAATCCTTAAGGACAAAAAAGACAAATGTGACCCACTAGTAAGAGTAAGGGCTTAGGAAGATCAAGCAATACATGCAGTTTTGGCCAGAATCCATCTTGCAATGGGCCAAGAAAGTCCACAAACCCATTCTGCAGTTATTGTCCCATTCCAGAAGACAACGCTGTGGTAACATTTCATCAATTAGGAGAGTATTCACATTCATTCTCTTGACATGAAGAGATGGGACTAGTGAAATGAACCAAATAGTGAATCAAAAACAGTATCACATCCCTGAGGGAATTACACATTAATACCACCTTCAAAGACTTGAGGGTCTCACCTGTAGCTTACCACAGTTTACATTTCTTGAGTTGCGATCCCTCTGCTATTCCTGAAAAAAAAAAAAATTCAACTTCTGGTAATTCAGGAAGGAAAATTGTAAAAACCTGAAAGAAGAAGATGGTAGTAGCAGGGGACAGCATAGTTTAGAATCTTGTGAATTTTCACTTTAAAAATAAACAGAAAAATTTCTATATGACAAATATTTACAACAAAACTAGATGATAAGATATCCAACAAACCCCAAAATACAAATAGGGGGTGCGGGGAACAGTAATATGAACTATGTGTTATTGTCATTTGGGTTGGAGAACTCAGAGAAATACAACAATGCAAGTGATGGGTAGAAACCTCCTCAAAAAGGCAACAGAAACTGACAAAAAGTACAGCTAGTCTGTTTGAGAAAGGAGCAGAAACTCCACTAACAGGAGAGGGTAAGGGGTCAGTAGTAAGGCTTAAAAGGGGCTGGAGTTGTCTAATTCCCTTGAACTCCAGACACACCTCCACAGGAGAAACTGCTGCTGGTAGCCTTACATCTGAGTAGAATAGAACAACAGAAATAAATGTAAAGGAAGGTCTAGATCAAAGTGTGGGAGGGGAAAAAGAGCCAGAAAAATCTCAGAAACCAAACCACCACATTTTTAGACATTACCTGAAAACAACAGAAGAGGACACTGTGTCAAGTTAGAAGATCTATCTGAAATAACCGTCCTCTAGAAGTGCAATAGCAACCAAATTTATATTAAAAGGAATTTTTAAAAAGTGTCAAAATCAAGTCCCATAAAATGTTACTATTTGAAAAAAAAGAAAAGGAGCAGAATGATATCCCTACAGGCAAAGAAAAAAGCTCTGCTCAAAAACAAATCAAAACTGTAATATACTATTTCAAAATGAGCTAAAACACATTAGGAAAATAATATAATATAGGGGGAAATAGCATAAGTCAGAATCAGGGAAACTCCGAAGTGATGTGACAAAAGACAAGGAAGAATACAAATAAAGGGCAAAAAATTTTTTTCTTAAATAAAGATTACTGTAGGAGAAAAGTAAGAGCAAATAAATATAAGTAAAGCCTTTAAAATATGGAAGGTAAAAAGAAGAAAAAATTTTAATTCAAAAATAAATGAAGAAAAACAAAAATAAGTCAAGAGAAAGGGATAAATATTGAAGATGGGCAAAGAAAACTCAATACATGAATAATAGAAGTCCCTGAAGAAACACACCCAAAGCAGGGGAATGGATCAGATACTGGAATCTTTCCTGAAATAAAAAATAAAAGTATTTGAAATTACATACTGAAAGAGGCACACTGTATACTTGAGAAAAGATATGTAGGGTGGTCATGCCATTTATAAAATTAATGTCTCTCTTTTGTTTTTTTTAAGATTTTATTTATTATTTATTTATTTATTTGTCAGAGAGAGAGAACAAGCAGGCAGAGGCAGAGAAAGAAACATGCTCCCTGCAGAGCAAGGAGCCTGATGGGGGACTCGATCCCAAGACCCCGGGATCATGACCTGAGCTGAAGGCAGCAGCTTAACCAATTGAGCCACTCAGGCATCCCAATATCTCTCTTTTATAACAAATTCACTCTGCTCTAATTATTGGAATGGTTTCTATCTCCTCACTAGACACTGATACAGAAATTGGTCCTAGCAGTGGCCCCAGGAAATAGACCCTCAAAGATTGAATCTGAGGAGTTAGTGATATCCTCACTCTGGAAAAGAGTGCAGAACTCTTTGCCAATGGAAAATGGGATGTTAGGTAATCCATGGCATGCAGCGGCATTCACTATTAATGAAATTATCATCGGTGGTTGATTATGATGAAGTATCTACACAAGCACTAAGACATATTCTAGTAAAACTACTGAGCTTTAAGGAAAAAAATATTTCAGGCTTCTAGGCTAAAAAACACACATGACATATAAGGAAAAAAAAGTATTATCATCGGATTTTTCAACAGCAACATTTTGTGCCGGGAGAAAATAAAGCAACATACTTAAAATGCTTGAAGGGAGAAAATGTGAGCCAAGAATTTTATATACAGTAAAACTGATCTACAAATATAAAAGGTACAGACTAATTACTATCAACATGCAAGAACTCCAAGAGTACTGTTCCCCTGAGCCCTTCCTAAGGGATCTACTAGGGCAAAGCTGACCAATATGGTAGCCATTGGCCATGTGTTGGTTAAATTTTAATTTTAATGAATTAAGTGAAGTAAAGTTAAAAATCCAATTCCTTAATCAAACTAACTAGATTTTAAGTGCTCAAAACCTATATGCAGCTAGTGGCTATCATTCTAGAGAGTGCAGATATAAAACATTCCCATCATCACAGAAAATTCTGTGGGACAATACTCTCTTAAGCCAATGAGCTTCAGAAAACCAAATGACTGGACGATCATCAACATAAAGACTGATGGTGGATATTAAATATATACTTAATTGAAAACAAATTTGACAATTGACATATAGTAAAACCATTAAAAAAGGGGGAGATGGGTATGCAAATAAAATAAAATATTTTTAAATTACATTTTCAATAATCTTAATTAATGGTAGTATTATTGGCATGGCTGACCTGAGACTATTCTAGGTGTAATGCAAGACAAAACAAATTTATAATTATGTAATATTCTAATTCTATCATGTCCTTGCAAACCAGATTCTCAGTGTGGAAGAAAGGGATACAAATGTAATATAGAAGAGGTTAAATAAAAAAATCTTGAAGCATGAATTTAACTTGGAAATGTTAGTGTGAACAAGAACACGTGACCAACCCAGGAATCACAGGTCTCCTGAGGGTCCATGCCATGGTTTTGAAATATTGCTCCTCATTAAAAGAAACCAGGGATTTGGGGAGAAATGACCAGATCCAGGTCTGGGTATAGATGTACAAGACATGCCTGGAATATCTTGACATATCAGATAGAAAGGAAGCTATCAAAGACCACTGGGGTCATGTCAAAAAGATCCAGGAGCTAACATAAAGAGGCTTCCATTGGCCAAAGATGATACAATTTCAGCTTTAAAAAAAATAGCAATAGATTGAAACTCACCAAATATGTATAAATCCATAAGTTTATAATAATAGTAAAAGAAAAAAACAACCTTTTAAGGATGAAAAGGAACTCAGTTTACTTCCTTGAGAACTGGATAAATGAAAGGAAAGAATCAAGCACTTATCTTGCCTATTTTACACAAACTAGCTTAATGGATAAGGGGAAGTATCCCTCTATAAAATTACTTCGGGGGCGCCTGGGTGGCTGAATCAGTTGAGCGTCGGACTCTTGATTTTGGCTCATGTCATGATCTCAAGGTGGTGAGATGGAGCCCTATGTTAGCCTCCTCCCTCAGTGGGGAGTCTGCTTGAGATTTTCTCTCTCTCCTCCCTCTGCCCCTTCCCCCTCCATGCATGTGCACACATGCGTGTGTCTGTGTCTGTGCATGCACGTACAATTTCTCTCTCAAATAAACAAATCTTTAAAAAATTAGTAAAATTACTTCAGCTAATATGAAAACAAAATGACAGAATATCACAATTTTGGAACCTCAAATAAATAAAAGGGCCTTGGCCTTGAGTTTCACCAGCTGTTAAAATCATAAAAAGAGTGAAAAATTGGACAGACATGCATCTTCTAATGAAAAAACACAATATTGCTTACGGTATTACCAAAGAGATTGAACCTGAGTCCAGGCCTCTGAATCCAGCTGCCAATTTGCGGGAAATACAAAGGAGGAAGAACCATGTTGAATTGCCCCATGAATATGCAATTTAAAAAAAATTCAGACTTTGGAAAACTCTACAGTTCAAATTTATACAATAAACTGTATAAAATGGGTGTGATTAAGCATGCACACTCAGGTGATAAAAGCATAAAAAGGCAAGGAAGTGATGATGACTACATAGAAGTCAGAATAGTTACTTTTGAGGGGAGAAAGCTAGATTGGCATGAGATATGTGTAGAAGTTTCTAGGGTGACTAGCAAAAGTTCTGTTTCCTGACTCATGTTGGTTACAAGGATGTTTACTTTAAAGTAATTTACTAAGCTATTTTAAAAAATAAGATTAAAAAAAAGAAAAAAAAAAGATTTGAAAAATGGGGGGGGGGGTGACTTTTAATAAATCCCCATTCAATTCACCACTATGACCATGGCAGAAGATATATGGGTTTTGGAGAATAGCAATGGATTCTCTTAAATTTCATCATGTAAACAGCACTTCAACTGCAATTGTTTTTTTCAGATATTGTCTTTTTACTAGAGCAAATCAATCCAGACCCTGGCACTTGGTATGCAGTGAACAATCTGATAAATACTTTGTTCTCTATACCAATAAGCAGAGAATACCAGAAGAGTTTGCTATCATCTCTCAGGAAAGCAATTCACCTGTACTGTTTTACTTCCTGGCTACAGCAACTCTGACTCTCTGTGAAAATGTAGTCAACTGGACATTGACTACCTCGCCATCCCACAGGATATCATGGTAGTTCAGTACATGGATGATAGCATATCCTTAAGACATAGTAAATAAGAAACAGCTGTAGTTCTAGATTCCCTGATAAAACGCACATGCATGAAAGAGTGTGAGATAAACCTCATAAAAACTCAGGGCTCTGCCACCTCAACATAGTGATGCTTAGAAGGTCTCTTAGGGTTTTGGAGGCAATTCAAACCACATTGGGATAAACTGCTGGACACATTTACCAAGTAACACCTAAGGACTGTCAACTTTGATTAGGTCCCAGAGCAAGCAATGTTTCTCCAGCTGGACCAGGACCCAGGGCAAGCAGCCTGGACATAGGATCTAGCAGAATCATGGTGCTCTAAGTGTGTATGACTGATGAGGATACTGGACAGACAGTTCCAATAGAAGAATCAAGATACAAGGCCCCAGGGTTTGGAGCAAAGCCCTATATTCTTCCATGAATACATAGTCTCTTTTGAAGAAACATCTCCTGGCTGGTAGAGACTGATTTCTTAGCTGTGAGACAGGAAGGGATCATGTGACCTGAACTGCCCATTACAAATGTGTATCATCTAATCTAAATTGGGTTTGCATAGCAACACTCCAAAATCAAGTGCAAGTGTTTAAATACACGATCATATTAAAGCCGGTGATAAAGGCAGCGGTAAGCTTCAGGGGCATGCCATGTACCTTCCCGGTGCACATACCCTGGGGGTACTGCCTCCTCTTCTATAACTCATTTTATTTTATCTTTTTAAAGATTTATTCATTTATTTGAAAGCGAGAGAGAGAGAGAGTGGGGAGAGGGGCAGAGGGAGAGGGAGAGTCTTTTTTTTTTTTAAGATTTTATTTATTTATTGTACAGAGAGACAGATCACAAGTAGGGAAAGAGGCAGGCAGAGAGAGAGAGGGAAGCAGGCTCCCCGCTGAGCAGAGAGCCCGATGTGGGGCTCGATTCCAGGACCCTGGGATCATGACCCAAGCCGAAGGCAGAGGCTTTAGCCCACTGAGCCACCCGGGTGCCCTGAGAGGGAGAGTCCTTAAGCAAACTTCCCAGAAACCATGAAGCCCCATGGGGGACTCCCTCCTGGGACCCCAAGAGCATGACCTGAGCTGAAATTAAGAGTCAGCTGCTCAAGGGACTGAACTACCCAGGTGTCCCTCTTAAACTTATTTTAATAGCTTTGCAGGAACTTGTCTATGAAAAGTGACCTGAAGAAACAAAAAAGAAAAAAAAAAAACTGCAGGAATTTACACTGGTTAAAAATGGACTGCAGGAACAGTATGCCCTCCTTAAAGATGGCTCCTGAAGGGCACTAGGGAAAGGTACTTCATTCAGTAGGCAGAACCTTGAGCAGTACCTATGACTGTCCCCCTCCTAGAAGGAGACAAAGAAGTACAGACATACAGAAATTTGGGGGTAGGGACGCCTGGGTGGTTCAGTGGGTTAAAGCCTCTGCCTTCAGCTCAGGTCATGATCCCAGGGTCCTGGGATTGAGCCCCGCATCGGGCTCTCTGCTCAGCGGGGAGCCTGCTTCCCTCTCTCTCTCTGCCTGCCTCCTTCCCTACTTGTGATCTGTCTCTCTGTCCAATAAATAAATAAAATCCAAAAGAAAGAAAGAAAGAAAGAAAGAAAGAAAGAAAGAAAGAAAGAAAGAAAGAAAGAAAGAAAGAAATTAATTTGGGGGTAATGCTGAATGGTTTCACTAGAGGGTCACAGACTCAGAAGGAACAAGATTAAAGGGCTGGTGACTAAGATGAATGGGAGAGAGCTGTGAGGTTGGACCTGATGAGGTTGGAAAGATGATCTGATCTTGAATATCGGTCAAAATATTTCCTAGCAATGAAGGCCAGAGCTTGCTTGGGGTAAAGTAAGGGGCCGTAGTGGTAGGGATGGTTGTTACTTATGGGTTCAATAACAGAGAACTATTTCTCTACTCGGTGTGTTGGATCTGGATGGTTCGACTATGGAGTGCTCGCTCCTCCGACAGAAGAGACCCTGACTTAGCTCTCTGTCTAATGCTGCCTCAGGGAGAGCAGATAGCCACCACATGGCAGATGAACTGGACCACACCCACAACAGAGGGGGCGACAACTTGTCCTCACTGGGACAGAAATTTGTCCTACATATAGTTTTACCTTTCTTGCATGCAGGGAAGTTTCATCAGCTTATTTTCTCTCAAGAAGAATAATCAGAGGGGCACCTGGGTGGTTCAGTCAGTTAAGCATCTGCCTTCTGCTCAGGTCATAATCTCAGGATCTCAGGATCAAGACCAGCATTCAGCTCCCTGCTCAGTGGGGAGTCTGCTTCTCCCTCTCCCACTGCCCCTCCCCACTGCTCATGCTTTTTCTCACTCTCTGTCAAATAAATATATAAAATCTTAAAAAAAAAAAAAAGACTCAGATAATGATATATAGGGTAAGGATTAGAAACCGGAAGATCAAGTACAAAGTACCATAAAAAAAAAAAAAAAGAAAGAAAGAAAACCTGAAAGCAATTCAAGGTCAGCTTATATCTGTCATGTGCTACCACAATTCCTGTGACTCCCCTACTGTGGCACTTCTCATGCTTCTTTATAAGGAAAACTTGTGAGAGCTGGGCATGGTCTGCATTGCTCTCCATCTTATCTTCAGCCCTAGCACTGTGCCTGGGACATAACAGAGCTCAACAGATACATGTTGAATATTTGTTGAATGTGTTCTGTATCTTCATACTTCTCATAATGCTTTGAAAGTATTTAGGTTAAAGTTCACTTAACAGACATTTGTTAAGTGAAAACAATGTGTGATCAACTAGGTCAGAAGTCAGCAAACTACAACATGTGAGCCAAATCCGGCCTGCCTCCCGATTTTGTATGGCCCATGTACTAAAGATCGTTTTTACATTTTTAAAGGGTTGGAAAAAAAATAGAATCATAATATTTCACGACACAATCCAACTAAAAAATGGGAAGAAGGGGGATCCTCAGTGGCTCAGTCAGTTAAGAGTCTGGCTCTTGATTTTGGCTCAGGTCATGTCTCAGGGTCATAAGATCGAGCCCCTGGAGGCCCACCTTGGGCTCTGTGCTCAGCAGGGAGTCTGCTTGAGATTCTCTCCCTCTCCCTCTGACCCTCCCCCCATGTGCCCACTTTCACTCTCTCTATCTCCCAAATAAACAAATAAATCTTTTTTAAAAATGGGCAGAGAATCTGAATAGACATTTTCCCAGAGACATCCAGATCACCAACAGGCACATGAAAACCTCATCAGTCACCATGAAAATGCAATTCAAAACCACAGTAAGATATCACCTTACACCTGTCAGAATGGCTAGTATAGAAAAGACAAGAAGAAAAGTGTTGGAGAGGTTGCAGAAAAGGGGAATCCTCATACATGGTTGGTGGGAATGTGAATTGGTGAAGACAATATGAAAAACAGTGTAGAATCTCCTCAAAAACTTAAAAACAGAATTATCATAGGATCCAGGTATTTGACTTCTGGGTACTATCTGAAGAAAGTGAAAACAATAATTTAAAAAGATAATGTGCACTACTATGTACATTGCAGCATTATTTAAAACAGCCAGAGTACAGAAACAATCGAAGTGTCCATCAGTGGATAAGCGGGTAAAGAAGATGTGAGATGCATATATTACTCAGCCATTAAAAAGAATGAGATATTGCCATTTGCAACAATATGGATGACCTTAGGTATATTATCCTAAGTGAAATAAGCCAAATAAAGACAAATACACTATGATTTTCTTTTATGAAGAACCTAAAAAAAACCAAAACAAATGAACAAACAAAAAAAACTCAGAGATACAGAGAACACGCTAGTGGCTATCAGTGTGACAGCGTTGTGGGGTCGATGAAATGGTTGAAAAGGGTCAATTATATGGTGACAGATGGTAACTAAAGTTATTGTAGTGATAACTTTGTAGTGTATACAAATAGCGAATTATGTTGTGCGTATAACTAAAATTAATATAATGTCATATACCAATTTTACCTCAATAAACTAATTAATTAATTAACCAATAAAGAGTGAGCTCACAAAACCCTAGGCTACCACTCTTGACCTCAATTAAAACAGAATCCCAGAACCATGGGATTCTCTCCCACCCAGGACCCTGCTATGTGGCCCCAGGTACGCTATGTAATGTCTAGGTCTTGTGAGTAGTAAGTCTTTATTTTTTTTCAAAGCTTCCTAATGGTTGTTGCCAAAGGACATCTTGCAATTTTAATAAGAACCACAAGGGCTTGGGCTCCTGGGTGGCTCAGTTGGTTAAGCGTTGGGCTTGGGTCATAATCCTGGGACCCTGGGATCAAGTCCCACAACGGGCTCCCTGCTCAGCACTCTCTGTCTCTCTGTCAGATAAATGAGTAACTAAAAATCTTTAAAAAAAAAAAAAAAAAAAAACACACACAAAGACTAGTACAACCCCAGCACTGGTTATTGGTAGGCTGTGACTGGCACAAAACACCCCCTTTAGAGAAAAATTTGCCCACCCCTGCACCAGACCTTCCAAAGTACAGAACACGACGATATTTAAGACAATGGCTAACATGATGCTGCCTCCTTCCTCTGCAGGGCACTATTCCTTTACTTCAATTCCTTCTAAACGTACTAAAATATGTTTTTCTATTGCATGGCTTCTGGGTGAGGTTTATTCAGAGATGTGCCAGTGTCTTGAGGCTCCATTTGGGGCTATTGGAAACAACAACACCTACAGTAGTCCAATTAGATAAATACAGAGGGGCAGGAGAGAATCAGAGACGATGAGGGGAGAAGCCAGGGCCGGGCTGCCCCACTTTGGCACAATGAATCCATAAGGGAAATTTCACTTCTGTCAGCATGATTTCAAACGACATCATGCGGCCTTTTCCAAAGCTTGGAACTATTTTTATGATAGTAAAGTGTTCATTGTGATTACTGAGACAATTGTCATAAAACTGATGTTTACTGCAGTAGGGTTTGAACCTGTATTTGGTGAAGTTACATGTTAAAATAATTCACATCAACTTCTCCAAAAGAGAGAAATGGAAGAGTTTATTTTCCTAAAATGATCACTTCATTCAATTGGAAAAGTTGATAGCTTTTTGTTCACTTTTTCAACACTTTCTACAAAATACACCACTGCTTGACATCTACTATTCACCTGAAATAACGACATGCTAGTAGCTAACTTCCCTTTATTCTTCCCTTTATTTATTCTTTATCATTTAACTTTATCACAGGCAGGCATAGCCTGGTCTCTGCTAGAGCGACAAGAACTCTTTCTTTAATTACTGTACAGACAGTAGTAGTAGTCTGGCAAATCTTGTGCTATCCAATCAAGCAAGATTCAATACCAAAAAAAAAAAAAAAAAAGTGACTTGCCAAAATCAGACATTTGTTAAGTGAAAAAAATCATGTAGGTACTTATTAGCATAAGTGCCTACAGTGACATTCTATTTTTTGAAGTTTACAGCTCTCAGGGAGCACTTCTTGCTGGAAGTTCTATTTAAAAATTACGTAAGGATTACGATACTCACATCTACCTGATAGAGGGAAACAAGACAGGCGAGTGGGTCATTTCAGAAATCACAACTTTTAAGCTAATTGCAATTTCTAAAGTAAACCTAATGGGACTGCAGAGAGCAAGAACATCTCTAATCTAATCTTGGCAGCGCTGTGATTTCAAACTGCTCAGCCACACCGTGTATTCCCTTTCCCTTTGTGTGGCAATGCCCACATACCCTCAGCAAGGAGCCTTCTCCGGGCTTCGGTGATGGACTGCGGCAGTCATGATTGATGAGTGATTGTCAAAGACAAGCTGAAGCCCTCGCTCTTTACTGAGAAACAACTTTTTATGGACCACGAAGGAGAAATGCAGATTTAGCATGAGGGTGAGGGTTGTGAAGAGGTTAAGGAGGATGGTCTCATAGAAATAGTGAATGAGAGCAAACTTGAGAAAGCATCCACAAGTGATTCACTTGAATTAAGGGTAAATATATACAAATTTGGGGGCCTTAAAGCTGTCTTCTGAGGGAAAAGCCAATGCTTCGAATCTGATCATCTTTCGGAAGTTCAGATGCCTGCATTCAGTTGCTTTGCCTTTTAGTTAGAACACTAGGAGGAAATACTTCCAGCCTAATCCAAAATGTCACTGCTAAAGAAAAATTGAGTGCATACACCCATGATGACCACAAAGCACGGAAATGTTTTCCCATTTTTTATCTTTTCTAAACTGTTAAGACAGTTTCTTGATCGGTCTCCCCCACCTCCAAAAACCTTCCTTCTCTTTGGGACCTTGTGATCTCATCTACAACATAGACAAGGAATCCTTACTGAGTCCATTTCAACACCCCAAAAGACATACAACTTACAGGTACTTCTCTGTAATGAGATGTACATCCTTCTGATTCAAGTATTTAAAGTATGTCAGCCCTTAATTGATAAATCCCGTGAATATTGTGCTTTAATAAATGGTAGTCTACCTTTGATCCCCAAAAGAAGAGAAAGAACACATAAGAAACATCAGACAAAATATCTGCTGGAAATAGGAAAAAAATATTAATTCTGAGAGGTGGGTACAAGGTTGTCTGACGTTTTGCCTATTTTTCTGCATTTGGAATGCTTTATGATTTTTAAATTGCTCTTCTGAAGAAAAATAGAGTGGAAGAAATTCCAGGTACTCAAATTCTAGATGAAGAAATGAAAAGGAAGAGGAAAAATTGCACAGCATTTTTCTTTTTCAGGGGCAGTAAGTTGAAGAAAACTCTGAACTCCTGTTGCTTTGGAGGGACGGTGATCTAGGGGGTCCCTGGGAGTAATATTCTTATTCCACTGGAGGAGGTGAGCCAAGATACTTATAAGCTCTAGAGAACCTTTAACACAGGAAGCTATTTATCATAACAAGGTTGGTTGATACTGTTCCCATACTGAACCAATTAGGTTCGCCTATTTCGTCATACTTCATAACTTGGGATGATAGGTTTCCAAGTATGGTACAGTGTAGTAATTGAATTTTGATCAAACACACATGGCCCATAACCCAGTATGTGAAATTTTCAGAACAGTTCACAGCTTTTAAATATCCAGTCAACATGTTGCCAAAAGTACAGGATGTACTTGATGCAAGGGGGAGAGAAGGGGAGGGCTGACTCTTGGTAGAGCTGTAAAACAAATATTTTTGTTCTTGTTCTCTTCTTATTTTTCAAATAGCAGTGGAGAAAGGCCGTGGGATATCGTATCATAACTCAAGTCTTCCCCATGCTTGCTCCATGTGCATAAACATCTTTGAGTCTCATTTCAGATTACCTTTTTTTTTTTTTTGCATGAAACTATTATCATGTCACAGGCCTGTTACATATGACCTGCTAGCATTTCTCATGCAGCACTATCCAGAGCAATTCCTGACTACCCACTATAGGCCAGGCACTGGTATACACTGTTTTGAATAAAGAGATATGATCTCTGCCTTCATGTGATCCACTGTGGATGGGGAGACAGGCATAAATTGAATAAGAACGTCAATAATTTTTAGCATTGTAAACCTGTGATAACAAACACAAAGAAAAAGTAGAGCATTAGGAGGGACAAAAATGGGGATGTGATTTATCCAGGAGAGATGGAGTGGGGAAGTGAAGCAGGGAACACATCTCTAAGAAAGTGCCGCTGAAATCGATTTCGGAAAGATGATAAATAATCCAAGAGTGGATGAGTATTCCCAGGAGAAGTAAGCACACAGATAAGCCTTGAAGTAGGCAAGACTTGGGCAAGTTCAAGGATCTGAAGGCTAGTAAATTCAGGAATAAAGAAGCTAAAAAGACAGGGGAGAGCCAGATCAAACTTTGCCATGCAAAGGATTATGCTAAGATTATGTAAGGATTATGCAGCCACTCAAAGGTGGTAGGCCAGGGCGGTAGGATGACAGGAGGCAGGCAAGACAAGAAGCAGAAAGATGAACTAAGAAGACTTTGACTATTGTCCAAATGGGAAGTGATAATGGCTTAGAATGGGACAATGGCAGAGGTGAAGAACAGTCGACAAATATAAGCAATATTTTGGAGAAGAAATGACGTAACTTGATGATAACTGGACATGGGACCTGAGGGAGACACTTCCAAGGACACTTCCGGGTTTGTGGCTTCAGCAACAATAAATACGGACAGCAACAATAAATACCAACCTGCATGCCAACCTGCGCACAACTCGTAAGAGTATCCTAAAGCGATAGGAGGACCATATCATTCCCACCAGCTCTCATGTCTGCAGTGATATTCTGCTCTCCTCAGATTGTGTAGGAACAGATGCATTAATCAGATGGCGGGGATACAGAAATTTTCCACCTACACGTACATCAAATTTTCCTTGCCATAAGCAGGAGAATGTCTCTCAGATGGGAAAATCAGACTTTAACGTAAACTAAAGATGTTTACTCTCGGCTCTACAGACACGGTCATAGATGTCTGGCTGTTGAACTAGGAGAACCTGAAAAAAAAAAAAAACTGCTCCTTTGAACATATTTAAAAACCAAACGTGTTTCTTTATTCATTCAACAGATTTTCCTAAGCATTTTTAGTATGAGGGGTCTGAGGTAAATACAAAGTGTTCCCGGCCTTTGCAAAGAATATATTCTGTCAGGAGAGAAAGAGGCAAAAAAAAAAAAAAAGAGTATACTACAGTGCAGTATGTTATATAAATCAAACAATAGAGTTATATTTGACAGATGACAGGATTATTAATTTTCAGGGGTGTGGGGGACAGGCACATGGGCTTGGCTATGAAGGACTTCAGAGAGGTTGCCTTTAAGACAAGTCTTAAAGGACAAACAAGAGTTTGCTAAGCAAAGAAAAGGATGGGGAGATGGTCCGAGAGGAGGCTACAGTGCAAGCCAAGGCATGAGGGTCCCAAAGAACACTGGGTACTCAGGGCTAGACCCCTCAGGGTATCTAATCCAACCCAGAAATCATCCTTCCATTCTAAAGTCTGGAAAACACTACCAGTCTAGTCTGATTTATCTGCTATCACTTGACCCAGACAGAGAATTCTAATTTGTATAGACCCAAATCAACTAAACCTCTTCATGTCACAACTGCCTGAACATTGCCCGCATTCAGGAGAGTTTGAGGTCGACCTGTTGAGTTGGGGGTCCTCTCCCCCACAGTCATCATCTGTCCAACAGCGTGGCCACGGCCACAGGACCCAGCTTTTATTGTCCCTACAAAGACACGGTGGTGGCCCAAGGGAACATGGATGTGGCCTGGAGAATACAGATCATAGAATGCTTCTGACACTTGGCTCCCCAAACTAGTACAGCTGCCTTCGGACAACAGTCGGACAGAGTCAGTGACCACCACCGAAAAAATAAAGTGTGGGCGTGTATGCATGCCTCCGTGTGATCTTTACATTTTTTTAATAGCTATTCAGACAGTCCTTAGAGAGGGAGCTGGCAGCTTCAGCTGGAGGCTGCTGCCCCACCTGTCTCCAGGCGCTGCAAACACAGCTGTGTAAGGAGACAGTCAAAGCTTCCAAGGAAAGAAATGGTACAATGAGGGGCGGGGGATGGGGGCGGAGGAGCCGGGGGATGGGAGCGCCTTTCTCACCAACCCACTCCTGTCTAGCAACTGCAAAAAAAAAAAAAAAAAAAAAAAAAAAAAACCACAATAAGTAAGACCATTCAAGACCCAAGTCAAGGGCCCTTTAAAAACTATCTTGTAAAAGGATGAGACGGAGCCCTCCCTTCCAAGTTCGGGTGGGCTCCTTGCAAGGAGACGACACAGAGAGACGATGTAGGCACTATCACAGACCTCGTGGTTCCTGCCACACAAACAACAGAACTTCCCGGCGAAGTACCTAGAAACTTCACTCGTATTCCCCCAGGCTGAGAAGCGCAGGCGTTTTCAAAGTTCAACTCTTGAGGAAAGTCAGCGGGGGCACGATTTCAGCAGACGCCGATCCAAATGTTAGCCGTCCTCCCGGGGTCCGGGGCTCGCCGCTCCCCACACGGAGGGGGGGGTCGAGAGGGAGAGATACAAGTCGCTTTAGCAGATGAAAACCAAAGCAAGGAGGTATTTTCGGGATCATTTTAATCACAAAATAGCACGAACGCGATCTGTGCCTGCGTGCTACCCAAACGTCGATTTGAATACCACTGAACGCTAGTTTGAAAATTTCCATTTTTGTAATTTGCTTTCCTTTGTGAAGCCAAGACTTGAGAGGGAGCTGGCAGCCGTCTCCAAGTCTGGCACGACTTCACCTCAGACGCACTCGGTGGGTTTGGATGTGGAGGGAGACCGCCCAAGAGAGAAGGGGAGAGGGAGGAAGCGTCGCCGGGAGCCAGCGAGCCTCGGCCGGAGGCCGCCCCGCCAGCCGGCCTCCGCCGCGCAGCCAGGGGCTCTGGCTCCACCTGCAGGAATCGGAAGGCACGCCGCTTCGATGCCCCGCTTCCGCGCTAACCGGGTGGGGGTGGGGACCGACCACGGGTGGGGGTGGGGGGAGCCGGTCCCAGCGGACCGGATCGCGGCGGGAAGGAGTCGGGGAAGGAGGGATCCCCATCACCCAGAAAGGGCCGCCAGCCAGATTCAGGACAGCGATTTGGATTTGGAGGGGAAAAGACATAAGCCCTTCCTCCAACCTATGCTCGTTCGATGTAAGCCCCATTTGAGGACCAAGGCAGTATCTGGTGCTCCGACAGACCCAGCATCTAGGATGCCCTCAACTATGAATAAACGGATGAACAAATCCACTCTGTCAAACAAAAGAGACGATATGTGGTCCCCTCCCTCGCCCCCAAAATTCCTCTTTTCTTCAGGTGTTGTCTAGCATTTTGTTAATGGCTAGTAATTGCTACAAAAATCCTGCAGGATCTGTACTACTATAGTGTTCTCCTCCCAGGGAGGCAGCACCAAGACCCACTCCTTTCATCTGATGCCCTTATTTTGCAGATGAGTAAACGGAAGTATGGGGAGGATCCCCCCACCCCACCACCACCACCAAGTCAGCCAGTTTGTGGTGATAAAAATGGTTTGGGGGGACGCCTGGCTGGCTCAGTTGGTTAAGCAGCTGCCTTCGGCTCAGGTCATGATCCCGGCGTCCTGGGATCGAGTCCCACGTCGGGCTCCTTGCTCAGCGGGGAGCCTGCTTCTCCCTCTGCCTCTGCCTGCCATTCTGTCTGCCTGTGCTCGCTCTCTCCCCTTCTCTCTCTCTGATAAATAAATAAAATCTTAAAAAAAAAAAAATGGTTTGGGGAGAAATTTTCCGAACCTCTCTGGTGTTCCGTTTTTCTAAGGCAAGAGAATTAATCTGCTTTACTGCAGATTGGCCTGCACGAATCCGCTCAGCTGATTGGCTGTCTCAGGGGGAAATTGGCTTCCCCACCTACCTGTTGTCCTGTCCCTGAGCTTCTGTCCCAGCTTCTGCTCTGGGCCAAGGCAGCTGCTCATGCTGCTTTACTCCAAATATCAAATGCTGCCTGGAGCTGATGCCAACCCGTTACTAAACTTATGAATTCATGTTTTCAAGCCTGAAGGACAGAATCTTTGAGCTTGAGGGTTTGCAACGTACAAATAGGCAGGTGCTTTGTTTTAGCAACACAGGTGTCTTATATCCAGTATGTAGCGCATCTACTTATCCAAAGTGCTTAATAAGCAGTTACTGAGTTTCCCAGGGATAGTTACAGATGAAGATGGTGTTTACCGATTGAAAAGGAATCTGCTGTAGGCAGCGCTCAGTTTCCAAATAAAATGAAGATCCTTCTTGTGAATGACTCTATTTGTATTATGTCAAAAGAAATTGAATCCAGGGAAGGTTGGAGATCAAAAGATCCAGATTCTAACCACAACCCATTTATAAAATGGAAGTAATACTGTCATGACCTCTGAAAGGATTAGAAATGAGTCACTATTACAATAATAATTGCAATATTAATAATAGCTTTGAACTATTATTAGTGCTTACTACATTCCAGGCTCTCTGCTAAGCCCTGTAAGTACATTACCTAATTTATCTTCATAACAACTCCATGTGAGTTACAATTATCACTCCCATTTTACAGAAGGAGAAAACTGAAGCTGAGATAGGTTTAAATACTCCCCCATGGTGGGTGCCTGGGTGGCTCAGTTGCTTAAGCGTCTGCCTTTGGCTCAGGTCATGATCCCAGGGTCCTGGGATGGAGCCCCACATTGGGCTCCCTGTTTAGTGGGGAGCCTGCCTCTCCCTCTACCCCTCCCTTGCCCCCTCCGCCATAGCTGGTGCTCTCGTTCTCGCTCTTGCTTGTTTTTCCTCTGTTTGAAATAAATGGATGAAATCTTTAATAAATAAATAAATAAATAAATACCCACGGTTACAGCTCATAGTGGGGAGGCCAGTGTCAGAACCCAAATCCTACCTGACTCTGGACTCCTAAGCATTACTCCTAAGCATTATACCATGAATGCCTACTGGCTGCTTCCATGCTAGCGACATTCCAATCTCTATCTTTAGCTCTGAGTCCTCATGGGAACTCTATCCTTTTATTTCCAATTACTGAAAGAATATCATTAATTACATATTTCACTACTGTTTAAAATTAGAAGGGCCTGAGCCAAACTCCTTCCTTCTTTTCATAAGCGTTTGCTCAGAACCACCCATGTTCAGACCCCCAAGGTCAGCCTAGGATGGCCGTTCTCAACTGGGGGTGGGGGGTGATTTTGTCCTCTGGGGGACACTTGACAACGCCTGAAAACTTTTTTGGTTGTCACAGATGGGGTGAGGGGATGTTTCTGGCTTCTAGCGAATCGAGACCGCGAGTGCTACTCAACAGCATTCAATACACATGGCATCTCCCACAACAGAGAATTATTCAGCCCAAAATGTCAATAGTGCTGAGGTTGAGAAATCCTGGTTTAGGAATATGAAGATGAATCAGACAGATGCCATCATCCATCATCTGACATGGGAGATGGATGTGTAAATTTGCAGCACAAAGTTTGCATAGATAAGCATGTGGTGACATGGAATAAATGCCCCTCGTCCGTAGAGTCTGTGAAGGGCTGTGGGATTTACTACGGGCTGGGGAAGGCTTGTGGGAGGAGGTGGCACTTGAGTCAGGTGCAAAGAAGAGATACCATCCAGATTCCAGATAAAAGAACAAACGGTGGGCATGGGTGGACTGCAGGAATGTTGACTGACTTCCATCAGAGCGAGGACGTGTGAAGAGGAGTGGTGGGCAAAAGGAGGTGATGTTGTGTTGGGGCCAGATCAAAGCCTTGAGCAGAGAGAAAGACTTTCAGACTTTGTAATAGGAAGCGCATCTCACATTTCCCCATAGACTAACGTTCTGGGGAGATGAATCAAGCAGCTGAATGAAAGTGGATTGCTGAGAACCAGGAGCTGGAGAGGAAGCCATGTTGTAACACTACTGCCATACAACTAACTGTTAAACAAACAAACAGACAAACAAAAACCAACAATTCTGTGATCATTGTAAGCTACATATAAAACCTTGCATAGTGCTCCCCATTGTCAGAGGGATTTCCCCATTTACAGATAAGGGAACAGTCTTAGCCTGGATAGGAAGTAGCAGAGTCAGGATCCAGCTACCAAAACCTCTACTCTTAACTGCTTTGTGTGCTGGGTGCACAGTTGGGATTCTTAACCTATTGACAAAGCAGGCTGTTCTCCTCTCTAAGACAAGCAATAAAACGAGACAGCCCAGACCCCCACTGGGAATGGGAAGGTCTGGGACAAACAGCCTCAGGAAATCTGCTTCTCCTTGGCAGTCAGAGCTGACTGTAGGGAGAAAGGGATGTTTCTCTAAGCTAATTTTAGGGGTGTTGGGAGCATAGGCATGTGCCTTATTACAAACACACTATTTGGAATTAAATTGGTTCTTCCCAGGGAGCATGGTACATGAGAGCAGAGATGGGGTATGGCTTGGGGCCGGCAAAGCAAGGATTGAGCTTCTGTCGTCAGGCCTCTCGTGCCTGATGAGGTAGCAAGCAGAAAGATACAAAGTAGGGGATAGAAAGGCTGTGACTCAGAAATTCCTTGTTTACTTGGCTCCTGAACAGATTGCTAACGGGATCCAGGTGTGTGCTCTGGTTTTGTTTTAGAGGCTTTGGGCCAGAGGCAGGGCAGGAGAGGAAAGGTGTTGACTGTATCTGTAGACAGAGTGGGTGGCAGAATTAGAATTGGGGAGGTGCTGACAGAGGCGTGGCCATACATGCCAGCTGGCACCAGCGGCCATGGGGGGCCATTGGTGGCTTGAGGGCACTTTTGTCCTGAGAGAAGATTCATTACAAGGAGCTAAAGAAGGAAGAAACCAAAAGGTGACCCCGGCAAGTAACTGAGGACGTAGGTGGAGTACATGGGAGAGGCTTCTTGAAGACTTCCAGGACTACATGAAAGGAATTGAGATGGTGGAAGTTCTCACACAGCAGGCATGGAAAGGGTCAGAGAGAATTTGACGGCATGCAGTGGTCACCCCTGTGGTTCTGTATGACTCTGTTGCAGGATAACTTTAAACTACTTTGGAAACTTTGTGGTCTACGGTTTAAAGGTCAAAGGTGCCAGGATTCCAGGGTTTCAACTGTTCTTTCTAAACTCTCACAGCTTTAAAGAAACACAGATTCTTGCCACAATCTCAGATTTTGACATCCTAATACGGAGATTTAAAAAACAAAATCAGGACACAGTCTCTTTTCTAGACTTGATCTCCTCAAGGTCAGAACTGACTCTAGCAGTAAATTCAGGAGGTGCTCGAGAAGTGTCTGCTGGATTTATTCAGGACACCATTCTCCCAAAACATCAAGATTATTCACTAAATATATTAAGATAATGTTTAAATCCAAATTTTATGTTTACCTAGTTTAAAAAAAAAAAAAAAGCCTAACCTTACGCATCAATATGCCTGTTTTCACAAAGCCTTTGCCCACAGTCTGTAAGTTGTCCTAATACTAAGACCAAATGCCAAAAAGCAAATGTTTTTTCCTTGAGAAAATCTGGAAGAGGCAATTATATTAAAACATGCTGCTCAGAAGGATCTGTTTCCCTGTTTTTCTTGTGTCCGTGGCATAATTAGGCCTCTTCCAACCAGTGTCCTGAGAAGAGAGTCAAAACCAGAAATCAAAGTTCTCATTCCTACGCCCTCTCCATTTTTTTGCTGGACATGGGATATTCCTGATGAAAATGAGGACTGAGATTAAGCATAGCACAGCTACCAACCCTTGAAGGTCTCTACACAATGAAAAACGTCCTGGTCACTTCCCACACACCCTACACATCCAGCGAGCTCGCCTGAATCCAATCTGGGGGACAATATATGACTTAACCTTGAAGCATCAGGTGGGACTAGAACTTCCATCAGGGGGTCGATGATCCTAACCGGGTTAGCACCCTCGGAGGAAATAGGTAGCCTATTGTAGGTATCCCATGAACCCTTTGCTGATTACAGATCATGGTACCAAAGGAATCTCCACACAGAAAACCTGAAGTCCAACTGAGCTGGAATGGTTTCAGCCCCCATTATGTAGCATTTTAGCCACTCCCTGCAATTTATCAGTCCACATCTGTCCATGTTATCAGGGTATCCTGAGCCGCTGATGCAAATGCCTCCCTCCAAAGACTGTTGATATGCCCCCAAAGTCCTTCTCCGAAATGAGTTTCCTGTAGGGAGAGTGCCCTCTTGTTAGATTCCCAAGTGTTCACATTTCTCTGCTCTTTTCTCGTACTTTCCACTGAGCAGCCGTTGCTGCAGCCTCCTGAGCAGGGAACAGGCAGGTAATTGGAACGGATTTTCTAAGTGTAGTGGAGGAAGCTGTGTGTTTATGGACTACCGTATTTTCGTGGTCATGCATAATGGACCAGGCACTTTTCCACCCACCTGCTTATGCCACCCCAATGAACACGAAATTTACATACCTGGAAGAAAACAGTATTTTCTGAAACATTAATAATAAATGCAGAAAATATGTCTGTTATGAGCAAACATCTCCATAGCCTCCCTTTGCACCATTCTATTTTGGTTAAATGTATCTACTATGTTGCCCCCTTACCTTCTTTCTAAAATACACTGGTGGTCATCGAAATGGCCCTTCTTCAATCAAGAATCAGTGTTTTGTAAAACAGCATTGAGAAGTCCCTCCATTGAGGGAGCAGGCAATGTTGAAAGTTCTTAGAATAAAATAACTCTAGAGCAGAAACCTCAGCAACCAGGTTGTACTAAGAGAGAGATAATGTTCAGAATGAGGGGAGCGACAGTCTCTGTCTCCTCAAGGCCTGGCACACCCTGTAAGAAATATTTTTGGGGGGACGCCTGGGTGGCTCAGTTGGTTAAGCAGCTGCCTTCGGCTCAGGTCATGATCCCAGCGTCCTGGGATCGAGTCCCACATTGGGCTCCTTGCTCCGCGGGGAGCCTGCTTCTCCCTCTGACTCTGCCTTCCACTCTGCCTGTGCTCGCTCTCACTCGCTCTCTCTCTGACAAATAAATAAATAAAATCTTAAAAAAAAAAAATTTAAAAAAAAAAAGAAATATTTTTTTGTGTCATACTATAGAGGGACAATAACAGGCATGAGAAGCTGGTAGGCATTCGAAAGGAAGGCAAATGGCGGTAGCTAATACTCACAGAGTCCTTACGAAGGGCTGGGCACTGCACGTGGCACTCTATTTTAGCTTCCAGAAACCCTCTGAGGAGATTATCATTATTCTGTCCATTTTACAAAGAAACTCAGAGTCATGCAGACTGTAAAGGGAGGAACTAGAATGACACTGGTTCTGTCAGACTCGGATGACCCTCAGAGCAGGCAGTGGGTGTATTTTCAGTGCATCTTGATAAAGATGATTGGTGAGTATGACATTGATGTCATGGCTACCGCGTGTTCAAGTGCACATGTGAGTGTGTATGCGTGTGGGCTCTAGTCTTGTTTTGCCAGTTGGAACACACACGCTGTGAGGCAATGACCATATAGACGACTCACATATTCACTTCTCAGGCCTAGCAGCACTGGGTGCCTGGTAGGTCTTTCTTACAGCTTTTGCAGAATAAAATAGTTTCAAAATGCTTTAAAAACCAGTTCACCCATCAGATTACTGAGAATATATGGAGAAAAGGACAATCTGAGGAAAGCAATTGTTACAGTCATTTTGAGGACATTTTGGCAATAATTAAAGGTGCGAACCCTTTGACCAAAATCTAGAAATCTATCCAATCTATTCTACAGGAAAAACTGATACACACAAAGATTTTATACATGGTATGGTATATGCACACAAAGATATAGACATAATGAAGATATATGTGTGTATATACATAAAGACATATATAAACTTATGTGCAAAGATATATACAGAGATAGATATAAAAAAATGTGTAGTGTGTATGTATGCATTACAATTCTGTCCGTATTGGCAAAATAAAATGGAAACAACCTAAATGTCCATCAATAGGGGAATTATTTTTTTTTACATTATTGTATAACCATATAATGCAATACTATGTAGCCATTAAAATACTGGAATCGATTTATTTGGTTAACAATTCTTTCTTGTTTGGGGTGCCTGGATGGCTCAGTTGTTAAGCAGCTGCCTTCGGCTCAGGTTATGATCACAGGGTCCTGGGATAGAACCCCACGTGGGGTTCCCTGCTCGGCCAGAAGCCTGCTTCTCCCTCTCCCACTCCCCCTGCTTGTGCTCCCTCTCTTGCTGTGTCTCTCTCTCCATCAATTAAACAAATAAGATCTTTTTAAAAAATTCTTTTCTGTTTAAATCTACAGAAATAGAAATTTTATATGATTCACATTAACATACATATAGATATGAAACATTTCTGAGCATATTGGTAATTGGAAAAAGCAAGTTACAGAACAGTACATACTGATGTTTAAAATATAAGAAATAAAAATGTGAAAAATAAAAGAGAAAGATACTCACCAAAGAGGTAACATGGATATTTCTGGGCCTTTTACCATGATAATTTTTAATTATTTCTTGCTAAAATTTGTTTAATTCAACGGATTCCAAACTATTTCTATAATAGTTTTCCTCATTTACAAATTCCAGACACCCGGGAGCTCACCATGTTTCTCCACTGGCACAGACGAAGAGAGTAATGAAGAATTAGCCTTAATTATTCGGGCCAAGAAACGCAGATTATTATAAGAACATGGTAAAAAGCAAAACTTTGTCTTGGATTATCTCAAGACAATTGTCTGAAAACTTCCTGCTTATTTTTCCTGTTTGAACCTGGCTTTTCAGATTAATGTGAAGTGATCTGTTTCTCTGTGATTCAGAACCTCACAGAACTTGGCAGGCAAAGAAATACAAAGAAAGGAAGAAAAGGAGAGTGGAAAGTGGGGGATAAAAGAAGATGGGCGGAACTTGAGAAGGCTTAATGAAGTAATAGAACACACCCCAGACCCTCGGGGAACAAAGGAACAAGGCTGGTGGGAGACAACAGATGTTCTCCTTCCCAAACCATGAAACCCCACACTCTACACCCCAACTCCTCCTCACTCCAAAGAGTGGCAAATACCTCTTACTGGAATATCTGTGCCACAAAGGAATTGTTTCTCTGATGATGAGTGCTAAAGGCAAAATCACATTGTCAGGGACTGTGAAGAGCGAGTTATCCAAATTGTCAGTTTCTCTCAATTTTTATTTCTCTGACTCAACTTTATGGAGGTAGAGCTTACCTAGAGTAAAAGGCCTTCATTTTAATGGTACGTATCCATGACTTTTGACAAAGTCATAGACTTATGCAGCCCTAGAAGACATCTTCAGTCTTGTGAGATTCCGAGCAAGGGCAACATCTACCCTATGCATGGAGTCCATCCCTTAGAAACTGCGAGATCACAAATGGATATTGTTCACGTCACTAAGTTTGTTACACACCAGTGAAAACTAATACAGGTGAAGAGTAAATTACTGAGTGGCAGATAACCCGGAAGTGTTTTCCATACAAACCTAAAAGATAGGGACCCATGTGGTCCCCACTGGGCCCAGTCACACCCGGCTCCCCACTCCATGAGTTTCTTCTCTTTCAGGGAAAGGAGATCTGATGATAATATGACACTTAACCTTTGTTATTCTCTCTTCCTTGCCTACTGCTACAGGCCCAAGTGCTAAGTCGCAAATGCTGAAGTTCTTTGCTCAGTCATCTCATTTGGTTTTCTACACTGGCAGAAATGTATTTAACTCAGGAAAAGCTCTGTCTGTGAGGTGTATCTCTTCTGCTAAAGGGATAAGAAGGAACTCTCTCAAAACTAGGACCACGACTCCAACCTGTTCCTTGAACCCTTTCCACACCATAGGACCCCAGATGGGGAGAGATGGTGATGAGCTTGCAGTTAATTCTTCCAGGGGATGTCTGAACCCTCCACAGCCCGTCTGCCACGGCCTCCCCACTGAGCACCTCCAAGGAGGAAGTGTGGGGACGGGGAAACTTGCTTCTAAATTCTCGCTTTGTTTCCTGCTACCTGTGGATCACGGACAAGTTCCTTAACCTTCCTGAGTCTCAGCTTCTTCATCGGTAAATTCGGGACAGTAGTACCTTTACAGAATAGTTTTGATGTGACCTAATATATGTGAAGCTCTGACCCTTGCTTCTCCCTCTGTCTCCCTCTAGTGATGAGAAATTCCAGCCCAGTTTATTTTCTCTCTGATTTCTTTCATCTTTTACTCTCTTTAACAACCATATTGGACACCTAATCATACGCTGTGTTTTATTGTTCCTCAATTGCTTTGTATGCATGACTCGTGACCTGCTAAGGAGGTTGAGGACAGACAACCATATTTTATACTTCTAGGGGTTCCCCCCAAAGGATTTAGGTCAATCCAGGGCATACAGCAAGCATAACAGTAAACCAGTAAAACCTGCCAAATTAAATTAACGATCCATCATCATCAGAGTAACTTAAAACTGGCTACACTCAATGAACTGTCATTTAATTGGAGTTTCTCGTAAAAGGGCCCCCTTTCTACAATATCCATTTTCAAGTTAAAAAAAAAAAGTACCGACTGCAAAGGCCATTGCTTTTAAAAAGAAATCTTCTCATGCACCTCACGTTTGCATTTGAAACACAACTTCCTAACTAAGGGGAAAAAAAAGAAACTGAAAACGAAGCATCCTAAATTATACAATCCAGATATCGTTCTGTGTCTTTAAGACCCCAACCCATGGAGCCCCCCAGTTCCCTCCTTTCTTTTCTCATGTGCCTATCCATTTTTGCATTCAAGAGTTAAGATTTTTAAAAGAAATGAATCCCAAATCTACATATGAACTGTAAGGTTCTCATTTCAAGTGGATACAGGTTAGAATACGTTGGACCATAAAAGCAGAAAGGCTGGAGTAAAGTGCCATGAAGAATCTATTGGAAGAAATGGGATCAGATAGATGTGGTGCACTTCTCTTAAGTGCATATCACTTAACTGCATAATCAACTTGTGCTCCCAAGAATTATGCAGTCTCTGTCTGGCCCCCATTAGATTGAATGTGTTGCTACTCCAGTTAATTGCATATTGGCAAATTGCATAATTCAGCTCTATGCACCCTGAACCGGGTTCCAAATGCCATCCGGTACAATGTAATCAAACTAGGGAAGTGAAGAGCTGGAATACTTATGAGATTCTGCCCATTTGTCACATTTGGTTTGGATCGCCTGGGCTATAAAGAAAGCAGCCCATTGGCCATAGACCCGTGTGCTTTGGATTCCTGTCCACCCACTCCCCCTCGGCAGCACAACCTCACATAGCCCCCATCCAAGAATTGATTTAGAATGGTCCAAAGGAAAGCAGAGTGTCAACATGTGAAAATATAATTAAAAAGTAAAAAAAAAAAAAAAAAAAAAAAATTCTGACTCACAACAATGGTGTTCTCCTTCCCAGGACTGACATTACTTATGTGGCCAAGCAGAAAAAGCTGGGGACTAGTCTTGGTTCTGGCATTAACTAGCTGGGCAAGTCTCTTCAACTCTCTAGACCTCAGTTTGTCTGCTGTACAATGGAAAAAGGAGTAAGCAGCCTTGGCTACCTCACTAAGCTGTTATGAGGGTCAAATGCAAAACGGCTTGGTAACCTATCAAATAAATGTAGAAATCTATTACTAGATACCACAAAGTGGGATAATGAGCTCTGTATCAAGGAGTACAGTCTGAGGGCGCCTGGGTGGCTCAGTTGGTTAGGTGTCTGCCTTCAGCTCAGGTCATAACCGCAGAGTCCTGGGATGGAGCCCTGCATCAGGCTCCCTGCTCAGTGGGAAGCCTGCTTCTCCCTCTCCCTCTGCTCGTGCACTCTCTCTCTCTCACTCACTGTCTCTCTCAAATACATACATATAGATACAGATACATAAGTAAAATCTTTTTTCTTAAAGATTTTATTTATTTATTTGACACAGAGAGACACAGCGATAAAGGGAACACAAGCAGGGGGAGTGGGAGACGCAGGCTTCCTGCTGAGCAGGGAGCCCGATGTGCGGCTTGATCCCAGGACCCTGGGGTCATGACCTGAGCTGAAGGCAGACGCTTAACCGACTGAACCACCCAGGCACCCCAAGTAAAATCTTTAAAAAAAGAAAAAGAGTACCGTCTGCCAACTTGATAGAAGCACTTCAATAAGGATCTGGGATAACAGCAAGTGGTAAAATAGAAATGGAAAGAAGGAAATGCTTCTGACTTCATGGCACACCCTGCGAGGGTCAGATATGGTGTTTGATTTTAGTTCAGTTTGACTCTGTGAAGACTAGGTGTTCTTTCTCACACATGACACACACATACCATGCCATGGGATCTCATTACATTGCTTATTTAGCAGAAATGACAGGATACCCACATTATCCAGTAATAAATTCAGGGGTTAGTTGTTAAAAAAAAAAAAAAAAAAAAAAAAAAAAAAAAAGCACCCAGCTCACAATGCTCAGAACTACCCAAATATCACTGGGTTTTGACTTGCAGATTGGAATCTAGCTCACACACCAACCTGAACCTTGGAATCGCAGCCTAAAGAAAGACTTCCAAGATCACCCTTTGCCCTTTGCAGTTTTCCTTCCACAGATGTTTTATCCTCAACTTGATTGAATAGGCTAATTAATGCACTAACTAATGCTTCCAGTCTTTGTTTCTAACCTTATCTTCCCTATCTTCTAGCATAAGCCCTTCACTATACCCAGGTGCATCTACTCATGGTTTCCTAAACACTAACTTACTCATTCCCACCACCAAGCCTTGCCCACAAAACTTCCCAGATGCTCTGCTCACTCCTCTTAGGTGGATTTGTGTCCCTTTTTGAGGTATCACGTTTTGAACTGGGTCAATGTGGCTAAGTTGGAACGACATTTCTCATGATCTCTTTTCTGGATGATTGCACATTAGAATTGACCATAAAACAAATTTGCAAGAGCTCTAGAAGGCTGAAGTCTTGATTAGATGTGATGGGAGACAAAAGCAGAGGCACAAACAGGTTCAAATGTGTCCTAGCTTCCCCCTGCTCTGTGACCAGCTCTTGTTCTAGTTGCTGACCCTGACGACCACCCACTGCCCCAGCCCCCCACCAGATACAGAGTCAACAATGTTCCATAAGCTTCTGCAGCACTCCACCTGGTAGTACCATCCCAGCACCTAGATTCATCTGCCTTACCAGGTTTTCCTTGCAAGCTCTACCAATCCATCAGTGCCAGTGTTTCAGGAGGGCTGGTAATTTTATTTCTGATCCTCCAGCTCCCTTTTCTGGATCTTACTTCCCCAGACCCTCCCACAATGATGTCATGTCTCATTGTTATCATACATCCCATATTCCATAACACTGACAGTGGTTCTATTTCTCTGATAAAACTTTGACTGATACAGAAGGCTCCATTCATGGAAAAGCTATTCCCTGATGAGACCATTCTAGAGCAACTTCCCTACATTTCTGTGTCACTGTGTGTGTGGGGGGGGGGCATCTATTGGCATTTGCCACATATTGCCTTACACCGCATTTATATCCACATATGCCTCCATGGTGCTTAGTACACAGTTGGTGATCAGTAAATGTTTAATGAGTAAATGAAAGTTTACATTCATATATGTCACCAGTGTCCCCTCCCACATGCAGAGCAGACATCATTTTTCAATCTCCCCATGCTTTCCCATCGTGTGTGAGCTCAGTTCACTGTCCTTCCTGACACAGTCCTGTAGACAGATGATGGGAGCTAACACGAAAGTAAAAACCGATCTGCCACACTGCAAATCTCTGAGCATAATGACTTCTGCTTCTTAGGCACATTATCTAAGCATAAAAGGTCACAGTGTATGCATATACTGAAGCTCAGTAGATGTCCATGTCCTCCCTACTTCCTGCCCTCCTGCACCTGACTTTCACACAGCAGGTACCCCGGTTAGTATTTGTGGAATGAGAGAACGTCAGCATCCCCTTCACAAAGTGAGCTGTGTGGTCACGACAAACCCAAGTAACTCACAAAAGTCTCACCTTTTAAAATAATGAATAAACAAAAGCAGCCCTGAGTGAACTTCCTGCATTTTAAGAAGGCCACTCCAGTCATTTCTGGTCCTTTCAGAGATAAGGAAGACAAAATCCAAACAAGCCCAGCCCCCAACCAATGAAAACACGTGACCCATTGCCAAGTCCTGGGAAAGAAAGAAACCTCTCTGGCTTCTGACCTTCAGTAGCCCACTTCTTGGCAGTCATGTAAGGGGAAGACCATGCAGGAGAAATGAAGTTTGGAGGGCAATTCTGTATGCAAAGGAGTCAGAAAGTAATATTCAATAGGAAACACAGGGTCTAGAGATGGACATTTTTTATTCATTTCTGACAAGGGACTAGAAATAAAGACATGATTGACTTGTCATTTGAAAATATTACTTTTGGTTCATTCTCTTTTCTAACATGTTGCTTTGCCAACCACAGCCCATATCTCTAAGAATTCTGGCAGGTGCTTCCCATTCCTGTGTTTATTCTCCCATTTTCTTTTTTTTTTTTCTTTAACAAAGATTTTTATTTATTTATTTGACAGAGAGAGATCACAAGTAGGCAGAGAGGCAGGCAGAGAGAGAGGAGGAAGCAGGCTCCCCGCTGAGCAGAGAGCCCGATGCATGACTCGATCCCGGGACCCCAGGATCATGACCTGAGCCGAAGGCAGAGGCTTAACCCACTGAGTCACCCAGGTGTCCCTATTCTCCCATTTTCTATTCTTGTGAATAGAGTGTGATAATGCCCTTGGATCAACCTCACAATCAATAATTGAAAGAGTGAGTGTGAAAAAAAAAATTAGGGTGTTTTTTTGATGGGTGAGAAGGTAAATGAAATGAGCCTGCTCTATTGGGTAGATCGTGCCCAAGTGAAAAACCCTTCTCCCTGATCCTTACAATCCACACATACCACATTGGGGATAAATAGAAAATAAAAGAAAATATTGCCCTTCCACATTCTCTTTCTCACTTTAAAATTGTGTATGTAATTTCTGTTGGTTTCTCATTGGGAGAGCAATTTCAGGCATACCTCAACCTCATGAACACATATTCACACACACATACCTAGGGTGTTTTTAATCTATTGAGTGCTGTACTGGGTCCACTTTCTGCCCCTCCACTAATCAAAGTGGCACCAAGTTTTAAGTAACTGTTAAATATGAGATATTCTCCTTTCCCCCTCCACATTTCAGGAAGTACTATCATAAGATAGGTCCACAGCCAACAAAGTTTCTCCAGTGAATTAGATACTGTCCATCCACCAGAAATTATTTTTATTTGTATTTGCAACCCAAGGGCCTAAAAAAGTTCTGGCATACACTAGGTGATAGATAAATGTCTGTTGAATGAATGAATGTTTTACTATATTGGTGTGGGAGGCAGAATAAATGCCCCTCCACTAGAGGTTTACAACCTCATTCCCAGAACATTTAAATATATTCTTTTACATGGCAAAAGGGGCTTTGAAGATGTGATTACACCAAGAATCTTGGGGTGGAAGGATTATTATTACTCCCAACTTATACTAAGAAAACTGAGGTCCAGAAAAATGAAGTTACTTGATCCAGATCACAGAGCAAGTAGCAGAAGAAGGATTTGAACTCAGGCAGCCTGACTACAAGTCATCCTACGTCCTGTGTTAGGGCTGAGAAGCATGGAAAATAACAGAGAAATACAAGACTCGGTCTTGGCCTCTGAGAAAATTACAAAGAGAATGGGAAAGAACACTCCCGCAAAAATGCCACATACTAGAGAGTTTGTCACAGAGGTTAAGTGATCAATGCTCATGTTTAAAGAAGAAAAGGGGACAAGAAAGCTGGAATATTCAGAACTGGTTGGAGCTGAACCTTAAGGATATGTGGGCTACAGACAGGCAGTGCACAGCGGAGCTTTCTTCCTGGCTGAGGAAATGGAATGAGAGAAGGAACAGAACGGGGAAGTGGAGACAAGAAAATAAAAAGCCTGTGAGGGGAAAAATCTGAGAAAGAAAAACAGAAAGATGAAACACTTTATTGTTTTTATGGCAATGGCAACATTTATTGAGCACCTATTCCACCATCAAGGGAAGATTCACATTCGTTAACTTTATTGAATCCTCACAAACCCCTGCTAGATGAGTATTATTAGCCTCATTTTTCCAAAAGAGGAAATTAAACGCCCAGAGAGATTAAGTAATTGCTCAAAGGCACATACCCAGTAGTGTGATTCCAAAATTCATGCTCTGTCCTCTGTTCCTTTTTGCCCCCATAATAGTCGTCTCAGTCCTTCTTTGAGAAGGAGTAAATCCCCGTTACAGTAAGAGTAACAAGTGGAGCTAAGACTCTAGAAAGAGCTCCTTTGGATGGTGGTGGGTTCAGGGAGGCCACTGAGGCTAGTGTTACCAGGAATATTTGTGACAAGTCCTGTGCTAAGCGCAGGTGATGGAGAGACCACAGCAAAGGACACCCGTCTTCCCCAACCACCCTATGGTGCTGACCGACTGTTCAGTGAGAGAGACAGAAGAGTAAAGACTTTTCCTCCCTGACTTCAGGTTAGTGTTTACCTTCAGGGAGGAAAGGTGGAGAAAGGTCTGGGAGGGGTGGGGCTCCAGTAAAGTCATAAACTCTTATTTCATAAGAGAAAAAAGAGAAATCTGAAACGAGTATGGCAAATCACTAACATATATTTAACCTCTGTGCCGAGTACACAGGTGTCTGATATGTTACTTTTCTTCATTTTATTTTCATGTGCAGTGTATCACAATAAGGCCAGAATCCATGAACTTCAGGAGTATTGTTACTGTTTCCTAAAGAGATCATCACGGTAATAACTCATCAGTACTGTGCTGGAGGGAAGTGTAGGGTAGTACAGAGTGGCAGAAGAAGGCTTCCAACCCAACTCAAAGAGAAGCTGGACAAGGCATGGAATGGATCCGCCCTTACAGCCTCCTGTGGGAAGTGCCCCTGCAGATATTTCCACTTAAACCCCCAGAGGCATGATCGGACTTCTGACCTCCTTCTTGTGTCTTCAAGAAACTAAGAGATACTTTGAAGTCAGTGACCAGGGTGAGCAGCAGTCAGCACTCGTCTCGGTGAGGGAGAGATCAGGACATAGTCCCTTTACCTCAAGGGGTCAGCTCACATGTACTGGCAGTAAAGGGATGTGAACCTTGGTGGCTGGGACTTAGTCAGGATAAACCTGTTAATCCGGCAAAAGGGATCTGGATTTCGTCTTTTCAATGAAATACGGAGCTTGTGAGCAGTTGCAAGCAGCAGAGAGATGATCAGATTTGCTTTTCAGAAAGAACTTTGCGGTGGGAGCGGGAATGGTGGACAGAGAGGACACTGGGACTAGACAGGTAGACCAGACAGGAGTTTGTCACAGGTTCCCAGATGACAGGGATTCAGGGGCCTGAAAAACAGAGTTGCAATGAGGATGAAGTAATGATTTCAGAGTTCTTGTAGGGTGGGATTGAAACGGTTGGTGATCCATCGGATGCAGGGAGAAGACAGCATCAAAGATAATGCTGAGAGGCACCTACCTGGCTGACTTGGTCCATGGAGAATGCTACTCTTGTTCTTGGAGTTGTGAGCTCAGGTGCCACCTTGGGCACAGAGATTACTTTTAAAAGTAAAATCTTAGGGGCGCCTGCGTGGCTCAGTGGGTTAAGCCTCTGCCTTCAACTCGGGTCATGATCCCAGGGTTCTGGAATCGAGCCCCACATCAGGCTCTCTGCTCAGTGGGGAGCCTGCTTCCTCCTGTCTCTCTCTGCCTGTCTCTCTGCCTACTTGTTATCTCTGTCTGTCCAATAACTAAATTTTTTAAAAAATCTTTGGTGTGGGAGGCAAAATAAATGCCCCTCCGGTTGGAGGGGTTGGTTTTTTTAAAACAAAAAAGTAAAATCTTAAAAAATGAGAGAGAGAGAACTCACTGAATTCCCACTTGGTAGAAGTGCTGCTATTCCCACCAGAGGGACACAGGAGGAATAAATTTGGAAATGAAGATGAGTTGTCTAGAAATGGTGCTAGAACAACTAGATATCCACATGTAAAAAAAAAAAAAAAAAGTAAGTATGTATTGACATAGGCCTTCTTACACCCTTTACAAAAATTAACTCAAAATGGATCAGAGACCTAAATGTAAAACGCAAAACCATAAAACTCCCAGAAGATAACATAGGAGAAAATCTCGATGACCTCGGTTTGGTGATGACTTTTTAGATACAACACAGGAAGCATGATCCATGAAAGGACTGATAAGCTGGGCTTCATTAAAATTAAAAATTTCTGCTCTGGGGCACCTGGGTGGCTCAGTGGGTGGAGCCTCTGCCTTCTGCTCAGGTCATAATCCCGGGGTCCTGGGATTGAGCCCCGCATCGGGCTCTCTGCTCAGTGGGGAGCCTGCTTCCCTCTCTCCCTCTGCCTGCCTCTCTTGTGATCTCTCTCTCTGCGTCAAATAAATAAGTTTTTTTAAAAAATTCTGCTCTGTGAAAGACACTTCCAAGAGAATAAGTAGACAAGCCACAGACTGAAAGAAAATATTTGCACAAGACACATGTGATAAAAGACTGCTAACCAAAGTATACAAAGAACTCTTAAAACTCAACATTAAGAACACAAGTTACACAACTAAAAATGGACCAAACACTTTAACAGACACTTCACCAAAGAAGATATATTGATGACAAATAATCACAAAAAACTGTTTCACATCGTATGTCTTAAGAAAAATACAGATTAAAACAAGATACCACTGCACACCTATTAGAATGGCCAAAATTCAAAACACTGACAGGACCAAATGACGGTGAAAATGGGGGGCTACAGAAACTCTTATTCATTGCTGATGGAAACATGAAACGACATGGCTTCTTTGGAAGACAGTTTAAAGGTTTCTCACAAAACTAAATATCCTTTTACCACACAATCCAGCAATCACCCTCCTCACTATTTACCCACAGGTGTTGAAAACATGTAAAACCTTCACACAGATGCTTATGGCAGCTTTATTTGTAATTGCCAAAACTTGGAAATGACCACGATGTCCTTCAGTGGATGAATAGACAAATAAACTGTGGTACATCCAGACAATCAACTATGATTTGGCACTAAAAGAAATGAGCAGTCATGTAATGAAAAGATTGGAAGGAATTGTAGGTGCATACTACCAAGTGAAAGAAGCCAATCTAAAAAGGCTACAGACTGCACAATACTAACAATATTCTGGAAAAGGCAAAACTCTGGAAACAGTAGAAAGATGAGTGGTTACCAGAGGTTGGCGGGAGGGAGGATGAATAGGCAGAGCACAGAGGATTTTTAGGTCTGTGAGAATATACTATCTGTGTCATACCATAATGGTGGATACATGTTACAACACATTTGTGCAAACCCATTAGAATGCACAACACCAAGAGCAAACCCTAACGTGAACTATAGATGCTGGGTGATTAAGACGGGTGGGCACGTTGATAATGTGGCAGGCTGGGCAGGGTATATATGGGAAATCTTTGTACCTCCTGCTTCATTTTGTTGTGAACCTAAAACTGCTCTTTTAAAAAAGCCTATTATAAAGAATCAAAAGCGGGAACCTGGGTGGCTCAGTTGGTTAAGTGTCTGCCCTCAGCTCAGGTCATGTTCCCAAGGTCCTAGGATTGAGCCCCATGTGGGGGCTCTCTGCTTAGCCAGGAACCTACTTCTTCCTCTCCCCCAACCCCTCCCCCGTGCTTGTGCTTGCTCCTGCTCTCTCTCAAATAAGTAAATAAATAAATATATAAATCTTTAAAAAAATAAAGAATCAGGGGCGCCTGGGTGGTTCAGTGGGTTAAGCTGCTGCCTTTGGCTCAGGTCATGATCTCAGGATCCTGGGATTGAGTCCTGAATCGGGCTCTCTGCTCAGCGGGGAGCCTGCTTCCCTCTCTCTCTCTCTGCCTGCCTCTCTGCCTACTTGTGATCTCTCTGTCAAATAAATAAATAAAATCTTTTAAGAAATAATAAAAAATCAGAAGAAGCTGAGAACAATTTTGAAAATGCTGCTTATATCTTGGAACATTGCAAAGAATAATTCTGTAGATAAATACATTAATTAATAAAATTTTTTAAAAAGAAAATGCTGCATATAGGCCCTGCAGAAATACAAACAAAATAAAACAAAAAACTTTTACAAAACATGGAAAAAATAAAGGGACCTAAACCAAGGTAAGCTTCCAATATTTCACTAACAGTGGTAAAATGTTGATACCAGTACACTGTGACAAGTTATGTGTGTATTGTGTAAGGTCAAGAGTGACCACTGAAGAAAATTATGCGGGACAATATGCTCCAAAGCCTTGTAAATAAAGAAATATCAATTTTTTTAAATGTCCAGGTAATGCCCAAGAGGCATGGAAGAGCAACACAATAAGAAACAGAGAGAGAAAGACAAAAAAAACAAGTAATAAATGGCAGACTTGAGCCCTAACAGGTCAATAATTAATTTAAATGCAAATGGTCTAATCATATCCACTAAAAGACAAAGACAAGCAGAATAGAGAAAGGGATGATCCCACAACATGCTGTCTATAAGGAAATCATATTGAATGGAACAACTGTATGTAGTTGCCTACTGCAGCACTAACAAATTACAGTAGACTTCGTGTCTTAAAACAACCGACGTTTATAATCTTACAGTTCTGTAAGTTACTAGTGTGAAATGGGTCTTACTAAGCTAAAATCACAGTGTTGGCCAAGTTGTGCTTCTCTGGAGGCCCAAGAGGAGAACCCCTTTCCTTCTTTTTCTAGCTTCTAGTGCCTACCTACATTCCTTGGCCCATGGTCACCACTCCCCCATCTTCAAAGCCAGGGGTGCTGAGTCTTCAAATCTCTCTCCTCTCTGGTCTCCAGTCAGTCATCTTATCTTTGGCTCTCCTTCCTCCTTCTTTCCCTTGTAAGGACTCTAGTGATTGTATCAAGCCCACCCAAATAATCCAGGATGATCTTCCCATTTTAAGACCTTAATTTAATCACACATGCAAAATCCTTGTTGTCACATAAAGTAACATATTCCCAGGTTCTGGGGATTAGGACATGGATATCTCCAGAAGGCTATTAGTCTTCCTACCACCAAAATAATCAGGTCAGGAAAGTACATAAGGATGCCTAATAGGACACATATTAGGGGATTTAGTATCGCTCTTCCCCCCACCCTCCATCTACCTCCTTCCTATTGTTTCTGATAATCTACTTGCTGATGTTTTCTTCAGAACCACCTCTAGCAGTCATCAATCAATCTCATGGTAAGAATTTTATGTTGATAAAATTTTTATACCATTCCAGGCACTGTCCCAAGCACTGGGACCATCAAGGACTTGAATAAATCAGCATACACCCATTTCCATTTCCTTACCCATCCTCTCCCTGTAGACCATAGTTAGGGTTGGGATCATGTCTGGATGCCAACTCCTAAAGTAAATTATTCAAAGCAGAAGGTTATTTAATCTCAAATTAATTTATATTCCTTTTAACCCATTCTAGTGTTCCCATTTCAGTGGGAATATCCTTTGAACTCCTATTATGTTCCAGGGACAGTTCTAAGAACCGAGGCTACACCAATATCCAAGAGAAAGTTCTGCCCTCACCAAACTTACATTCTTGTAGGGGAAACAAAAGGAGAAAAAATAAATGCATGTCATTTCGGCTGGCATTAGGGCTGTAAAGAGAAATGAAGAGAGATAAGGACTCAGAGAGTGACCAGTGGAAGACCGACTGGGGTAGTACTTGAGTAGGACAGTCAGGGGGATTAATTGAGGTGAGACTCAAACCAATGAGGAAGCCAGCCTTGCAAAGACCTGAAGGAAAGCATTCCAGGCAAAGGAAAGAGCCAGCATGAAAATCTTGAGGTGGGATCCAATTTGGCATATTTGAAGCATGACAAGAAACCATTAAGAATCAGCAGAAAAGTGTCATGTTCTCATTTACTTTTATTGCTTTGGCTGCCATGTGCAGAATATATTATTATGTATAAAAGGGCAAGAGCAGAAGGGGTACACAGTAGGTCAATACATAGTTGAGAATTAATAAACAATAAATTCGTGTCTTTGGATACCTTTCTAAAGACTTGCTGTAGTCAGAGCAATTTGTGTCATGTCTCCGGCAACTTCACTCCAGCACTTGGACTCAATCACAAATCACAGAAAGAAGACACATCATTTCCCCTGTTTCTAATGTCGTGATCACTCATTCAAATAAATAATCAAATGTTGAAGTTTGACTGAAAACTTCAGAACCTTGCACTTTCATAATCACACCCTCTTAAATATCAAATGAGCTCATATGATTAAAAGGTCCAAACGCCACATACTTTCTAAAGTGTTCTGGTAAGACAACATTTTCCTTTGGCATAGGCAGCCCCAAAAGCTCTAACTTTAATCATTTGTCAAGTTTTAATCTCCTCATGGTTGGCATGTTCTGATAACATTGACGGGATAAAACAACCATTCTGTTGTATGTGTAGTGATTGCTTGCAATTAACCTTAATTTGGGCTGAAAGTGGCAACATTTCTGCCTTACAGCAATAGTTCCAAATGTATTAGATTAGTATCTCCAAAGAACTTCGTATTAAAAATCAACAAAAATGCAATCTGCCACATTGCAGCCTTCTCTTACGTAAGGACAGTCTTTTTTTTTTTTTTCTTAAAGATTTTACTTATTTGACAGAGAGATCACAAGCAGGCAGAGAGGCAGACAGAGAGAGAGGGAGAAGCAGGCTGCCCGCTGAGCAGAGAGCCCGATGCGGGGCTCAATCCCAGGACCCTGAGATCACGACCCAAGCCGAAGGCAGTGGCCCAACCCACTGAGCCACCCAGGCGCCCCACATAAGGACAGTCTTAAACGCAGTGAAGGTACCAGTAAGACTACTCTTTTAAGGGGCACCTGGATGGCTCAGTTGGTTGAGCGTCTGCCTTCAGCTCAGGTCACGATTTCAGGGTTCTGGGATCGAGCCCCCGAGTTGGGCTCCCTGCTCAGTGGAGAGTCTGTTTCTCCCTCTCTGTCTCCCTCTGCCCATCTCCTACCCCTGTTCATGTACCCTCACAAATAAATAAATAAAATCTTTTAAAAGAGATTACTTTATTGAGAAAGGAGACATTTTTAGCCCTTATTACTCAGAGTTGAATATGTAACAATAGTGATAATAGAAATAAGAAAAACATAAGTAAACAGTGTCCCAAACATACCTTACCTTCCTCCGTAAAAGGAACTTTCGAGTCCCCCGTCATTTCACTCTTAAGTACAGCCACACTACATAGCCCAAAAATGAGGAAGCCCTAACGAATTCCAGATGGACCCCCCCAATCCACAATGCCTAATGCATTCATTCCTTTAAAGTATATTCAATAAATAATGACTGTTATCTATGTCATTTTAATCTCTCAACATCATCTAATTGATATTATGATCCCTACTTATATGAAGACAGAGGGGCTTAGAACCATTATGTGCTCAGTCATGAAACAAATGACCAAGACAGGACACAGACTCAGGCCTGATTCCACAGTCCTGCTTTGATGCTTTTCCCAGCAAACTGTACTGATTGGATGTCAGACCTGTGATATCATGTGTTAGATCTACCTTCTTCTTTTAAATGTATTATCTACTCCTTAAAGTCTGAATCATATCAGAGGTTAGGGTAAGTGTACCTGCAGGAAGAAGGAGAGGGGAAGAAGAGAACAAGATTTTTGGGGTTCTTTGTTCTAATTTACACAAACTACCACTTACTGTGTCAAATATATGCATGCAAAAAATGCACATTTATTGCAGAAAAGTTAGAAAATTCAGATAAACAAACAAACAAAAAACCCACCCTGACCACATAAAAAACACCTGTAATCCCACCATCTACACATTTCTGTCATCATCTGACCTCAGCAGGACTAAGCAGAGCATGCCAGTATGATCCAACCTAGCATCTCTCTCCTTGTTATACAAACATTATCAGACTTTTAGTTCAGAAAGTGCTGCAAATGTCAGATAAGGCAGCAGTAGGAAAATCTTTGGGTTTTGAAAAATCATTCCTTCATCATAGTCTCATTTAGGTATTCATAGAGTATGTTGGCATCTGCATGATGCGAAGTTGGGAAGTTTAAATAATTTTTTTTTTAATGGTAAACTATCATTTAAGTAAAAAGGCTCAGTGCAGGCTGGTAGTTTCCATACTGAAAACATTAAACAACATATTAAGAAAAATCTCTTATTACGGTCATTAGTGTCTCAGAGACTTGGACAGTTGTAACTATCACATCTTAGGCAGGATAGCAGGTATAGACCTGGGTTTCAATCCTGGGTTCAAAGTTTGTTTCGTGACCTTGAGAAAGTCATTCTGCTTTTATGGGACTCAATTTACTTATCTGGAAAGTGGGGATGATGATATTAACTTTTTTTCTAAAGAGTTAACAGAAATGTTGTGAGAACTTAACCATTTAAAATATAAAATGAGCTTAGCATAATATCTTGCACATGGAGAGTGGTAAAAGGACCTTTTATCAAGCTAAAATCTTCTTGAAATTTTAAGATTTTAAGCTTTAATATTTTTATATCTCTCATAAAAATATCTATTTTCTAAGAAGGTAAATGGCATTTGGTCTCCATCAGACAATGACTAGCCTTAAGAGCATTGCTACATTTACTAAGAATTAAGATAGCGGGCTCTAGAAGGATAATGTGGGAGCACCTGACAGGCTCAGTTGATAAAGCAACCAGCTCTTGATCTCAAGGTTGAGTTTGAGTCCACGCTGGATACAGAGATTACTTTAAAAAGAGAAAGAGAATGGCACCCGGGTGGCTCAGCTGGTTAAGTGTCCAACTCTTGATTTCAGCTCAGGTCATGATCTTGGGGTTGTGGGATCGAGCCCCGCATCGAGCTCTGTGCTCAGCAGAGTCTGCCTGGAATTCTCTTTCCTTCTGCCCCTCCCTCTTCTCACACATTCTCTCTCAAATAATAAACCTTTAAAAAAAGGAAGGGTGGGGCGCCCAGGTGGCTCAGTTGGTTGAGCGGCTGCCTTCGGCTCAGGTCATGATTCCGGGGTCCTGGGATTGAGGCCCACATCGGGCTCCCTGCTCAGCAGAGAGCCTGCTTCTCTTTCTCCCCCTCTCCCTGCCACTCTGCTTACTTGTGCTCTCTCTCTAGCTCTCTGTCAAATAAACAAATAAAATATTTAAGTTTAAAAAAAAAAAGGAAGGGGGGTAGGGTAATAGGAATAAGTGTTACCAGGCTCATCAACTCAGCTACAAATGAATTAATCCAGGACTCATTTGGGTATTCTGTGCTGTTCAGTATTCTTTTTTTATTGCTAATCATCCTAATTAGTAGCTTTTCTCATTTTCTGAATCTACCTATCTTCCTTTTCCTGTCAGTAGGGAGAATAAAGACCACTGAGATTGAGCTTCCTACTTCCTTAAAAAAATAATAATAATGTCAAAGAGTGAGTGTCCACACTCAGCTTGTAACAGAGCAAATGGATAAATGGAGTAATCATGCTACAGCCTATTATTATAGGCTGTATAATAGCCTCGATGTTGTACTTATGGTTAGAAATGTACATGACTGGAACACCAGGGATTTTCCAGATTCTTCACTTAAGGTGCCAGTCAACTGTGGCCACAATGTTTCTGAGTTACTCTCTGTACTAAGCAGTCACCTGCATAGGTTCCTTTTTGTGTGGATGGTAACCATGCAAATCTTGGATCCCTGGCGATATTTAGAGTCACATGATAGTGTGGCCCCAATTTCTCAATTTCAGCCATTATGCAGTTATTCAAGGGATACAACACTGAGTATACTAAGTCGAGTTTGGCTTTAATAGCAAAGTTGATAAAGTTAGTATCAACCAGTATGTGGTCTGGTGGGTCCAGCTACATGTTATATTGGAAGAATAAGCAGGAAGGATGTTGGGAGACCTCTCTTTCCTTGTGCACTAGGATCTTTCTTTTCTTTCTTTTTTAATCTATTCCTCTCTTTAAGTCTCCCAACTCTGAGATTAAGTATTCACTTCATGGTCACAACCTTTGCCGTCTGTTTCCCCATGTTCACATTGCACCTGTTTCTTCCGGGGTCACCTCCTACTTACTCCTTCTTAAAAAGCCTCTATCTTGACGCTTTCTGGAGGGCATTAGATAATTCAACTATTCAGCATCCTGTATCAAACTAATTGATTTACCATCATTCCCCAATACTTCTCCATTACCTTGGTTAACTAGGAATGTATATAGGTATCAAGAACTTTAATATATGATTTTTTTTTACTAAGAATGGCAATTCTAGAGAAAAAGAATCATAAATGTGTGTTGCTGATTTATTGGAATGACTTAAATACCAAAGAATACATAAAGGAATTACATAAATAATGATACAGATATGGACTATTCTGCAGCCTTTAAAAATAATGTTATAAGCTATTAAAAATGTTGTAAAAGAATATTTACTGAAATAGAAAAATCTTTACGTGAAGAAGCAGGCTACAAAACAGCATGGATAATATATCATTTTCATGAAGAAACTAACGCATGGAAAAACTATGAGGACATATATAAAAACAAGATCATCATAGTTATCTTTGAACTGTGGAATGAGTTTTTTTCTTTGTACTCCTTTGGTGTTTTCCCAAAATTTTCTGTGTTATACTTGTATTAATTTTGCAAATAGAAAAAAGCAAAATGGATGCTGACTTAATGGGAGAAAGGAAGAGGGAAGGTGCCAGAACCCTGGGGAATATCTACATTTAAGGTATTTGAATGAAGAAGAGGAACTGACATCTTAGACTTGTACATTTTAAGAACTGGTTTTTCTTTCTGCTAGTTCTTGCTGTCTGCCAGTATTATATACTTAACCTACCGTTAAGTATCAAGCTTAAAATAATGGGAAAAGTCACACTTTTTTTTTTTTAATAAAACAAAACATACCCACAAACTAGTATTTCTTATAGTTCTAGGAATCCCATGAACAGATGCTGGGCATACACAAAACACAATCTCTGAAGTCCTAAAGAGGTCTTTTATTTTAATACAGTGTAGGTAAGAAATCCTCCTGGGTAGAGAGGTACTTTTGGGAATTGTATTAATTCTTTCAGGTTAAAGTAGAATCATTTGTAAATATTTCTATTTAAATACTGTTTCTGTAGCATTGAAAGAACCCATTCCATCCCATCGTAGAGGGTTTTGGAGTAACCCAAGGAATGATCGAGCTAATCCATCTCACAATTTTGGCTCCTGCTCTAAAAGCAGAGTTATCGTATAAAAACGTCTCATACAGCAAAATATGACTCATACTCACAGAAACTACTAACAAACAGCCAAAATAAAATAGCTCTCCATGAAAGTCAAATGAAACAAAATAAAAATAAAAACTGCATTTACATACACTAAATGCACTTACATAAAAAATAAATAGAGTAAGATACAGATATTCCATTTGTTAAAGAATGACATGTATCAGGCAACAGAGAATTAGGCAAAGTGGAAAATCTGATGTGTTTTTGTTATGTAAATTTAGGAAATTATAGAGAAAATAGAATCTATGAGTTTAAGAATGTATTGTGAAGAGACTTTATTTCTAGATTCTCTCTACAATCCTTTCAGAGAACAGCTAAGATGAATAAATACTTTGAGAAGCACCTGCTTTGAAACAAGACTTTCCCATTGGCCACGTTAATAAATGAACAATCATGCAGGAGTCAGGATGACTTTTTAAGACTGGATTGCAGGTATTTCTTATATAATTGAACTTCCATGGCTGTAGAAATGTACCGACTTTGAAATCTGGGCTTTGGGGATCCAGAGGTTAAAATCCAAAGCACTGTTTGCAACCAAAAGGAACTAGGAAATACTCAAAAAATGGGCATCGACTAGCTAGCTTAACTGCAGCCAGAAATACTATCACCGTGAAAAGTCAGCCCCCAGGGACCATTAGCTCCTGACGGGCAGGCCTGTATATTTGTGTTTCGATCACTGCTGTGCCCCAGCATCTAGAATAGTGCCTCCCACATAGTAGACACTCAGCATTTTAATCAACAAATGAATCAAAGAGACCATTCCTGGTGTACATCAGGAGTCAATCCAAATTCATTTCATGTATCAATACCGCATAATCTCCCACCAACTGCGGAAGCTGCTACTGAATGACTAACCTGTTAGGAAACTAACTGTACTATGACCGTATATGTCTGAGTAAAATGAGTGATAAAAAATGATGGTTTTTACTTCTGAGGAGCCAGGACCCAAGTAATTGTGAAATCGTTATGCCTGTTACTGAAGAAAACATGACAGTGTTATGAGGACATAATGTTTCTGGTATTTCCGTCTTCTTACAGCCCTCCCCAAGTTACTGGGACTGCTTCCTTCAGACACTGGGGCATCATGTAAGGCACTTGTGCCAGTATCTGCCTGGCAGCGCTCAGAGATGGAAGATATTCATCCTATGTTTGGTGTCCCCACCTTGTCCATCCAGCTTCCAATACAATGGCGCTGAGCTAGAAGAGTCAGCAGTTGCCCTTCCAAGAGCTAGTGCATCACTCCCACAGCAAAAAGGAGCCAGTTCACACTTGGGAGGCCTGCATCAGTGCCAGAGTATCCATGTTGCCTCAGGGTTTCAGACTCCCCAGTGATCTTTCGCACCACAGATACCAAGGCAGATTTGGATCTAAAAGCTGCAGAAAAACAGGTGGGTTCTCACACCCCACAGCGGCCCCGAGCAACATAGTAAATGGTGTTTGTTCACACTGTGGGTGAACTGCTTTGAAGGGTCAAAATGCAGAAGACAGCTACATTCAACATTTAGGGTTTTCTTGATAATAAAGCACTAAAAAAATGTGAATAAGTCATACTTTTATTTTTCAGAGCAAAATTGACAAGGGGCAACTTGCCTTTGGAAAAGGCATTAAAGAGTATTGGGGTAATAAGCTATCTATCTCATAGAGACAGTAGCCTAAGACTCAATTATCACACAGCTCTCAAAGAAAGTCCAATTAAATAAAATGTTTCTAAGTAAAACAACCAAAAAAATATATATATCAACAACAAAAAGTTATATAGAATCCATAAAGTGGTATTTGAAGAAGAAAAAGGAAAATCTGGAAATCCACATACTGAGGGTGCTCTACTGACATCAAAGAAGCCGAAATCCCTAAAACAGAAAAAAGAAATACGTTAAAACACAATATTTTAAGAGTCAAATGAGGTTATTGTAGATGAACACTTTAACGCTTCATTTACTCATAGGACATTTTTTTCTTTCTCTTTGAGTACTGCTATATATACTATAGGAAATCATGGGAATGCCAGTGCAGAGATGTGCCTTCTCAATGAGCCCCTCAAGTTTTAAATATCAAATCTGAGTCTGGAATCCCAATTAAAAGTTTATATAATAGACTACAGAGAAAGAAACTGCTTTCCAAATTGCATTTGCTTAATTTTTCCACTTATGGTTTAAAAACAATCTGTATACTTTTGAAAGAGACACAACAATTTACAGTATGAAAATAGGACTATGTGAAACTGTACACACTTTCTCATAACGTTGGACTAACAACTTCCAAAATGAAGATGCTTATGACAGAGTTGGTGGGGGGATGAGGTGGGGTGGGTGGTGCACAACCACGAGGGGAAGGCACCAAAAAACCTGGAAACCACCGGGAAGGCACCGAAAACTCAGCTTTGTACTGAGTAGTTATATCTTAATCTCAACTTACGCAGGTCTCAATTTATTCCCTGGTAAGAAGAGGCAGATGGATCTCCAAGCTTCATTTAAATCCAAAGACTCTGAGAGTTTATAAGAAAAGATCTGAAAAACTTTTTGGACAATCAGTTGAATAAATTCCTCAGATTCTGACAGGGTCTGTCACTGTTCAACTCTCACAAAAATAACTATAAGGTAGATACCATATTTTTACTGTGAGAAAAGAAAAACAATCTACCTTTGTGGCAAAACTATATTTCATACCCTATTGATACACTACAACATAGAAAATAAATGTCCGTTCCTTTCTTGGTCTCTCGAAGCACCTTCTGAGACAGAATCACCTGAAAACCCTTAGGACTAGGACTATGGCCAAAACATCTAGCCTATCTTGAGGTGCCTGAATGGCTCAGTTGGTTGGGGGTCCGGCTCTTGGTCTCAGCTCAGATCATTATCTCATGAGTCGTGGGATTTAGCCCCTTGGCAGGCTTCATGCTTGGTGGGGAGTCTATTTGAGGATTCTGTCCCTCTGCTACTCATCCCACTTGTACTGGTCTCCATTCTCAATCTCTCTCTCTCTAAATAAATCTTAAAAAAAAAAAAAAAAAAAAAAGCCTACCTGTCTTTCTCTCTGCCTTCTCTGAGAGCTGCGAAATATCACCTAACAAGTACCCTGTACCCTACATGTCATACAGGAATTCTCAACTGCAGAGGAGATTGTGCTAGGGAATCATTTTCCTGGTAAGTCTATCAAAATCCTGAGAAAAATCTAGCATTATTGGAAGATTATTAGAATAGACAATGCACAGCCCTGGAAATAAAAAACCTTATAGTAGCAGAGTCCTAGAGAACCAGAGAGTTGAACCAGGAAGACTGATGATATTTCTGACTCACCCAAGTGTATTACCTATTTAAAGCTGTGACCACTTAATAATTCTCATAGGCACGGCCAAACTTTAGGTTAGCGTAAATACTTAAGAGCAGTTCAGGGCTGGGACACCTGCGTTGCTCAGTCAGTTAAGTGATTGCTTGTTTGGCTCAGGTCATGATCCCAGAGTCCCTGGGATCGAGTTCCGAATTCGGCTCCCTACTCAGTGGGGGGGGCCTGTTTCTCCCTCTGCCTGCTCTGCCTGCCGCTCTCTCTGACCAAAAAAAGAAAAAAAAAAAGATTAGTTCAATGTTAAGACTCAATCAACCTTCAGGTTTAGGGAAAAAGAGAAGGAAGAGGTTTAAGGATCATACTGACCCCAGAAAAACAGGAGAGCAGCAAAGACATGTTGTACTGAACTCTATAACACATACCTTCCTCATAACCATCATGTAATACTATGAAATATCTTTTTGCATTGGATGCTATCTTTTTGTTATGAACTCTGTCTTCTAACCACAATCTCTGCAAAGAAAGACTGAATCAGGACCTGCAGGAGCAATGAGGGTACCTAAAAATGCTTCACAGAAGACTAGAGATGTTTCAGGCAAATGGAGACCTGTGTTTCTAGATAAGCAAAATGAGAGGTTTATAACATTAGATAACTTCCTTAAATTTCCTGTGGCTCTCACATTTTCATAATTTTATACAGATAATATACCATAATAAAGATTATTCATGCATATGACTTACTGTTTCTTTTTTAAAATATTTAGGGGTATAGCTGTGTTTTTCTAAATGTCTCATTAGTAATACTCAGTCTTATAAGTCTGGTTCCATAATAATCTATAATGTAGCTACTTCCATCTGAAGGTCCAACGATCTAGAAGAGAAAATTTTCAAAATTACCATTTTACAAAAGACATTTTCACAATACTGTATGTTCACTCTGCTAGGCTGCTACTAAATTACTTCAACAGCACCAAAATACAAGTTAAACAAACTCAAGTAAAAAAAGCATCTTAGGGGCTCATGCAGCTGAGAAAGATATTGGGAAGGATCACTGGATCAAAAGAGCCACAGGAACCAAAGCCTCAAGGACTGAAATTCCATGCCCCCTGAGGCCCTTGGTCTGGCCTCTGGGCCTTTTAGCTCTTCTGCCTTCATTCTGCAGATAGGCACTCCCACTTGCTTGCCAACAGCTCCAGAGTTACATCTGCAAAGCTCAGCAGCTCATCGTAGAAAGAAAGTATAATCTTTTTCCTTAGTGTTTGTATACCAATTCCGGGGAAGGACTGATTTTGGGTTTTATGCCTACTGCTGGACAAATTACTAGAGCCAAGGGAACAGGATTAATGTGACTGGCTATGCCAGTCCCTGTGGGAGGTGAGGCAGTGTGACTGACCCTCCTTCCAGAATCACATGGAATGGAAGAGATAGAAAAAAACAAAACAGGCTCATTACAGCCATCGTGTCCCCTTAATCACACTTCTGAAAATCCAGTTAACATGATCTCCACAAATTAAGATAGCAATCTTCAAACTGTAGCCTAACAGGCACACAAAGATTTACTAAGGTGTATGTAAGCCCAGACAGTTTTAAGGAAATCAGCTTTGAGATCCTTAATTCCCATCAATACTCTTTGTAAAAGCAATACTCCTGATACCAAGCAATGGTGGAAGCATCATGCTAGTTCCCCTTCCCGCTTCCCTCTCCCTGTGGTCCTTTCTCCAGGAGAAACTTGATGACAGTAAACCACACCTGCCATCAAACCAGGTATTAAGATGGCACATTGCCTCTAATGTGCCAAGTCAAGAGATTATCAGGAAATCTCCCTTAAGTCATTTTTTAAGACTTAATTTATTTATTTGAGAGTGAGAGAAAGCAATAAGCAGGGGGTGTAGCAGAGGGAGAGGGAGAAGAAGCAGGCTCCCCGCTGAGCAGGGAGCCCAACACGGAACCTGATCCCAGGACCCTAGGATCATGACCTGAGCTGAAGGCAGCAGTTTAACGGACTGAGCCACCCAGGCACCTCAGGAAATCTCCTTTAATCAAGACTCCAAAAAATATGCTCGCTCTGCCTTATCTTGTTCAAAGATGCATTCCCAGTTACATTTAACCTTTTTTTTGCTTAAAAATAATTTGCTAAATAATTTTTATAATATGTAATATGTTTATGCTGTTTTGATCAATTGTGTATCAACAATAAGACAATCCAGTAATTACAGAAAATTTTATAATCTTTTAATGTTAGTGAATCATGAAAATCATGGTAATGAAACTAATCTGTAGAAGATTTTTCAAGCATAAAAATATATTACATTAGGATAAAATTCTGTGGGAGAATGGAACTAGAAATACAAATTCAAGGAGAAAAAGAAACTATGTAAAAATCACAATGGTTAGTGAAGGCTTCATTCATGTCTTTTTTAAATGAATGATATTTAAATTTCTATGGTATTTATATCCTGTTGGATACATTTTTAAATTGATGTAACAGTTTTATTTAAATATGTCAATATTTGCAAACCAGAAATTATATCCTTTGCAACTATTTAAACTTATGATGGAAAACTTAAATGTCAACTTAAAAACGTGTGGAGGGTAGGGATTTTTTAAAAAATTCTTTCAGGGGCTATATAATCAGAGTTTGAAGAACACTGTTGTAGCACATGCTTTGCTTAAAAAATAAGTTTGGGGGGTGCCTGGGTGGCTCAGTCCTTAAGCATCTGCCTTCGGCTCAGGTCATGATCTCAGGGTCCTTGGATCAAGCCCCACAGCAGGTTCCCTGCTCAGCAGGAATCCTGCTTCTCCCTCTCCTTCTCCCCCTGCTTGTGTTCCCCCTCTTGCTCTCTCTCTCTGTCAAAAGAATAAATAAAGTTTTTTAAAATAAATAAATTAAATAAAAATAAGCTTGGTATTTTAAACTATTTGACAAATACTGACTACAACACTCCAGGCACTGTGCTAGGCATTACACATGTAACAGTGAATAAGATACAATCTCTGCCCGCAAAGAGCTTATACTAGTGAACTATAAATATTAATAGTCAAATAACACAAAGCACTTTTGTGCTAAATACCATGCTGGGTACTGTTATGCATTTTGACTTATTTGCCAAAGATGAAACTAATTTGGTTTATGGTTAAATTGGTTTATGAATGTTATTTAAGAATTTAAAAAAACCTTGGGGCACCTGGGAGGTCAGTGGGTTAAATGCCCGACTCTTCATTATGGCTCTGGTCCTGGTCTCAGGGTTGTGGGATCAATCCCCACATCAGGCTCCATGCTCAGCTGGAGTCGGCTTGAAATTCTCTCCCTCCCTCTCCTTCTGCTCCCCACTCCCTGCTCTTTCACTCTCAAATAAATCTTATTTTTTTTAAGTGAAGGAAAAAAAAAAAAGAAATTTAATAAAACTTTTTCAGTGGTCAAGGTCCCAAAGGAAACTACTCTCGGCATTAAGCCGAAAAGGAGAACAATGAGTGACTACAAGTCACACTATGTTTTGAGACTGTACGAGGGGAACAAAGAAAAAATAAAGCCCATGGGGTGCCTGGGTGGCTCAGTGAATTAAGTGTCTGCCTTTGGCTCAGGTCATGATCCCAGGATGCCTCCTGCATTGGGCTCCCTGCTCAGCAGGGAGTCAGCTTCTCTCTCTCTCTCTCTGTTCCTTCCCCAGCTCATGCTCTCTCTCTCTCATTCTTTCTCTGAAAAAAATAAATCTTCAAAAAACAAAAAAGAAAAAAAAAAAAGAAAAAGTAAAGCCCAGCCTGTAGAAACAAATCAAATCATATGGCAAAAAGAAACACTGCCTAATTAGGAATATGTGCATAGTTTGGAACCAGGCCTTTTGTCCCATTCTTTTTTTCTTCCTTCGCCATCTCCCCTAACAACCACTCTTACTCTTGTTGAAAAAAAAATATTCAAGGTTGGAAATAAGAAAAATATATGATTATGTGACCTTTTCATGTCATGCATTTCTAATAAACCTACCTGAGGCTCACTTGCCTCTCTTGGGAAATGTAAAACTAAAAACCAATTAGGACCCACATGTTTTACAATCTTGTAAAGTTATTCGTTAACATGTAGAAAAAAAACAAGGCGTTGTTTTTGTGTTTTTGTTTTGTTTCCTCTGTTCTGTAGAGAAGATAGCCCCAAAGGATACAGTTGCATTACCTGGGAATACATGATCCAACTCTGTATCTAACTTAGCCATTTTCATACCGCTCCCCTCCCCTCAAACTCTGTGACTGTGGCTCCTCAACAACCAGTTCTAGCAAGGGAATTCCACTCCTCCTTCCAGAGACTGGTTCTGCCTGGGCACGGAATCTAATTCTGCCCAACGACCAATGATGCAAGTTCACTGTTAGCATATTTGCCCTTAAGAAGGTATGTGTATGTCAGGCGGTGGGGAGGGTCAGGGAATGGATTCTTTCTGCCTCTGGAAGTCACTATATAATGAAGTGATCCAAACCAAAGGACCTGAAAATGGCAAAGAGAAAGAAGGAAAGAGATAGGGAGAAATAGGAGGGAAGCAAGGGAAGAGATTGGGAGGGATGCTCCACTATGTCTTTTAGCTCTAAATTAACAAATCTTAAAATTACCTTATTTCTAGATTCTTGGTATGATATAGTAAACTACCATATTATTAAAGCAAATTTAGGGGCACCTGGGTGGCTCAGTCATTAAGTGCTGTCTTTGGCTCGGGTCATGATCCCAGGGTCCTGGGATCAAGCCCCACATCAGGTTCCCTGGTCAGTGGGAAGCCTGCTTCTTCCTCTCCCACTCTCCCTGCTTGTGTTCCCTCTTTCACTGTCTTTCTGTCAAATAAATATACAAAAATCTTAAAAAAAAAAAAAAGCAAATTTAAATTGAGGTTTCTGTTACCTATGGCCAAAAACACCTCATTATGCATTAGTTTTCAGGGTCCCCTCCACACACTGCCAGATCACTAAAGCACAGCTCTTGTTGATATTCTCTGCTAAAACAATTTAAACAGCTGCCTCCAAAACAACCAAATTCAGTCACTGTGGGAAAGCTCTAGAGGAAAGGAGAACTGGAAGAGAAAGCTGTCAGTAACTAGCTAGAGGAGGGAGTCTCTCTGGATCTCAGGTTTTTGTATCCCATATAAAGAGGAATGGAATAAGCTGATCTATACAGTACTTTTAAAGTTCTGTATCTTGTATGACTATGACTTTTTTTTTTTAAGATTTTATTTATTGGGCGCCTGGGTGGCTCAGTGGGTTAAGCCACTGCCTTCGGCTCAGGTCATGATCTCAGGGTCCTGGGATCGAGTCCCACATCAGGCTCTCTGCTCGGCAGGGAGCCTGTTTCCTCCTCTCTCTCTCTCTGCCTGCCTCTCTGCCTACTTGTGATCTCTCTCTGTCAAATAAATAAATAAAATCTTAAAAAAAAAAAAAAAAGATTTTATTTATTTATTTGACAGAGAGAAAAAAAAGAAGAAGAAGAAATTGTTCATCCTACTTAATGTTTAAGAAAACTATCTGTTGTAAAATGTTCAATTATTCAAATCCATATTCCCTGACCAAAATTTTTTAAAAAATTCGTTTTTAAGGATCTCATATAGACTTATGTACATGTGCCCATTATAAATTCCTTTATTATATGTATATTATTCAATTATTAATTGTGAAAGTCTAAGTCTTTAAAAATATCCCATGCTGAGAAATTTTTTACTCAGTTAAATATGCCTATATCCATTTGTTCATTGACAACAAGAGTATGGAACCTAAAATTACAAGTTGGTTTCTCTGTGGAAGAAATAGCCTAAAGCCAAATACTACAGCATGAAGTATTTCCATCTGATAAGCTGGGGCAGATTTCCAAAATCTGTGGATCAATTTCATGGACCAAGAGGTTGCTACAGTCTTCATCTTCCAAAGAGGAAATAGAAAGGCCACTACACTGTAGGAAGCTGTTTTATACAATCGGCAGCAAGGTCTTTTGTGTGAGAAGTCTTAAAAACCACAAGAAAGCAACATCATATCCCTCTATATTAGTTTCCTATTGGCTACTATATCAAGTTACCAAAAAACGTAGTGGATTAAAACAGTAGAAATTTACTCTCTTACAGACCTAAGGCCATAAGTCTAAAATCAAGGTTATCTGCAACAGCCCCATATCCTACAGAGACTCTCAGAGGAGAGAGACTCTGTTCTAAAACTCTTCTAGCCTTTGACAGCAATAAGTAGTCTTTGGCATTCTGTAGCTTATGGTCATATCACTCCAATCTCTGTCTTTGTCTTCACAATGCCTTCTTTGCTGTGTCAATCTTTTCCTCTTCTGTCTCCTATAAGGACATTTATTATTAGATTTAGGGCCCACCTGGATAATCCAGGTTGGTCTCTTCATATCAGGACCCCTAACTTAATCACATCTGTAAAGACCCCCGTTTTCAAATAAGGTAATATACCCAGGTTCCTGGGATTTAATATGGGTATCTTTTGTACTACCACACTTTCTCTCCTAAGGAAATGGTGGTGGTCTGGAGGCACTGGGTGGAATTTAATTTCTTCTTTTATTTGTTTCTGATTCTCTTTACCATGAAATTTTATTTGCAGCTTAAATGTAAAAAAAATCTTGAACTGTTTACTTTAAGAGGTAAGTTCCTCTATGGCTGCAAAGTCTATAGCTTAAAATTCCTCTATGGCTGCTAAAGTCTATACACTTAATTTGGTATATGAGCTGGATACTTATTTATTTTTTAAAAAACATGTTCTTTGAATATCTATTTATATGTAGATAGATAGATAGATAGACCTTTTTTTTTGACAGAGAGAGATCACAAGTAGGCAGAGAGATAGGAGGAAGCAGACTCCCTGCTGAGCAGAGAGCCTGATGCGGAACTCGATCCCAGGACCCCAAGATCATGACCTGAGCTGAAGGCAGAGGCTTAACTCACTGAGCCACCCAGGAGCTCCTGAATATATATTTTTAATTTATCCAAATATTATTGTTGTGGACCTTGTTCAGTTTTAAACTATTCTCACAGCATGCTATAATTTTAAGACATTTCCATGTAGTATATGTTCATCTAGGTAAGTGCTTCTAATTGCAGCCGAGTGTTAGAGGATGCATCCATTCTCCTATTAGTGTATAAATCTAAGGTTGATTCCAACTTCCTGTTACACAAACAGGCTGTAATGGACAAAATCTTTGCACATAACCCCTTGTGGACAGCAGTATAATTTTTTTCAGAGTAAATGCCCAGAAGTATTTACTAGTTATTTGGGTGATTCTATGAATCACCTATTAGTTTACTATACTCATTTAACTGTTAGGATCTATCTTTTCTGGTTGATTAGCATAAATTATTTGTATATTCCACATATCAATTCTTGTTGCTAGTAAACTTTTATTCAGTCTGTTCAGTGATAAGTTGGTCTATGCGTATAGTATCTTTTTTAAAATAGAATTTTTTAATTTTAAGGTAATCAAATTCACTAATTTTTTTTCTTTATTATTTACATCTTATGGATCTTGTTTAAAAAGACTTAACCAATCTAAGGTCTCTTCCATTAGCTGTATATGAAAGTTTATCTTGCAGGCCTGGGTGGCTCAGTCAGTTAAGCATCTGCTTTCACCTCAGGTGATGATCCCGGGTTCCTAGGATCAAGCCCCACATGGGTCTCCCTGCTCAGTGGGAAGCCTGCTTCTCCTCTCCCTCTGTCACTCTCTTGTTCAAATAAATATATAAAATATTTTTTAAAAAAAGAAGTTGGGGCGCCTGGGTGGCTCAGTGCGTTAAAGCCTCTGCCTTCGGCTCTGTTTATCATCTCAGGGTCCTGGGATCGAGTCCAGCATCGGGCTCTCTGCTCAGCAGGGAGCCTGCTTCCTCCTCTCTCTCTTTCTGCCTATTTCTAAAATAAATAAAATACTAAAAAAAAAAAAGTTTCTGTTCTCCTAAGTATATACCCAAAAGAACTGAACAGGGGTTTTATTTATTTTTTTTTTAAGATTTTATTTATTCGTTTGACAGAAAGAGAGATCACAAGCAGGCACAGAGAGAAAGGAAGGAAGAGAGCTCTCCACTAAGCAGAGAGCCCCATGTGGGGATCGATCCCAGGACCCCGAGATCATGACCTGAGCCGAAGGCAGAGGTTTTAACCCACTGAGCCACCCAGGTGCCCCTGAACAGGGGTTGTAAATAGATATGTATACACAAATATTCATAGCAGAATGATTCACAATAGCCTGAACATGGAAACAATCCAAGTGTCCATCAACAGATGGACAGATAAACAAAATGTGGTATATACATACAACGGAATACTCTTCAGCCATAAAAGGGAACAAAGTTCTAATACATGCCACAGTATCAATGAACCTTGAACACATTATTTAAAATGAAATAAGCCTGACATAAAAGGACAAATATACAATTCTATGTATATGAAATACCTAGAATAGGCAAATCCAGAGACAGAAAATAGATCAGAGGATACCAGGGACTGGGAGGTGTGGGAAATGGGGAGTTATTGCTTAGTGGGTACAGAGTTTCTGTTTGCAGTGATGAAAAATTTTTGGAAATAGATCGTGGTGACAGTTGTGCAACATTCTGAATGTCATTAATGCTACTGAATTGTATATTTAAAAAAGGATAAAATAACAAATTTTATATTTTACATATATATATATATATTTTTTTTACCACACCAGAAGAGAGCTTACTTTATGTAAACTTTATTAATATTGTAGTTTTTTTTGCAATTTTATAAACCTTTGATTTTGTTGGTGGAAAATGTATTTTTGCTTGAACATATTTCTGTAACATTTAATATTAATTAAAGAAAAAAATGTGGTTACTAGTACTTTTTTTATTTTTTTAAGATTTTTAAAAAAAATTTCTTTATTTGACAGAGATCACAAGTAGGCAGAGATGCAGGCAGAGAGGAGGAAGCAGGCTCCCTGCTGAGCAGAGAGCCCAATGCGGGGCTGGATCCAAGGACCATGGAATCATGAGCTGAGCCGAAGGCAGAGGCTTTAACCGAGCCACCCAGACGCCCCTAGTAAGTACTTTAATACCTAACCTTTAACAATAGCTATCTATGCTCCCTCATTAATGTCTTTGCATTGTCACTGAAGTCTTACTGGCTTAGGTAACTCATATTATCTTACAAATTTAAAATGTTATGAATGAATTAAGGAGGAAAAGAAAAACTAAGAATACCTTATATACCTCTATCAATGCACCCTTTTATGCAATCTAATCTACTTTTGAGTTTCTCCATATGAAGAATCCAAATACTAACACTGGCAAGATTAAATCATCTCCTAAAGACCTATTAACCTGGTGAAAAAAGTAAAGTGACTCAACTGTCTGCAATTAGAGGACAATGATGCAACCTGTGTCCATTCCAGTTCTCCCAAAAATATATATACTTTTAAAAGTCAAACTACATTTTTGTGTTCATAGTTGACTTCTCTGTGTGGTTAATTTTAATCTGAGGCCATTAAAACCCTCTTATTAGTCACATTTAAATTAAACACCAAAATTCCTATAAAGTGCCAGAAGTTATATATGCAGACCCCTGACTTCATTTGATTCAAAACCTGGTTAGTATTAATCCTAAATAACCAATATAAACATCATTCCTTAATAAATGAATAAGATTTGAAGCCATCAAAAGAAATGAAATCTGCCACTTGCCAGGATGTGGATGAACTAGAGGGTATTATGCTTAGCAAAGTAAGTCAATCAGAGAAAGACAATTATCATATAATCTCCCTGATATGAGGAAGTTGAGAGGCAACGTGGGAGGTTTGGGGGGTAGGAAAAGAATAAATGAAACAAGGTAGGATTAGGAGGGAGACAAACCATAAGAGACTCTTAATCTCACAAAACAAACTGAGGGCTGCTGAGGGGAGGAGGGTAGGGCGAGGGTGGTGGGGTTATGGACATTGGGGTAGGTATGTGCTATGAAGTGTGTAAACCTGGCAATTCACAGACCTGTACCCCTGGGGCTAATAATACATTATATGTTAATTTAAAAATAAAAAAAATTTTTTAAAAAGAAATGAATAAGATTCATACATGGTATCTCCTGAAGAAAACCCAGCTTTGGGATTAGTCTCAAAACCAGTTTAAGATACTCTCTGTTTTTTGAACATTCCTTTAATTCACTGAATAAATATCTGCCCACAAGAAAAGTGAACTAAGCGAGGGGCCCCTGGGTGGCTGAGTTGGTTAAGCAACTGCCTTCGGCTCAGGTCATGATCCCGGAGTACGAGGATCGAGTCCTGCTGCGGACTCCCAGCTCCACGGGGAGTCTGCTTCTCCTCTCTCATGCTCTCTTTCACTGTTTCCCTCTCAAATAAATAAAATCTTAAAAAAAAAAAAAAGGAAAATAAAAGTGAACTAAGTGAAATCTACCTAATTAAGATCACATAACAGAGCAAAGGCTACACAAATTATCAGTCTCTTTAGTTATCCAGTTTATTTCCCCAACTAATCACACCAGGATTAAATAAGTAATATAGAGAGGGCTATTTGAAAGATTTGATATCTAAAATGTCTACTGGTTTTTATATACTGCTATCATACATCTTGTGAACTATCAAGGACTTAGATCAATTCTTCTAGTACTGGTAACTGATTGAGGGTGATTACAGATTTGGTCCTTCCTTTGATCAATAGTATATGTATGTCACAGAGCAAGGGAATAGGCTATATTTTGGATAAAACAAACTAGCTTACACAGAAGTGAACCTACAACTTGATCCTTGCTCATGCTCTAGACTGAAAAGCCTAGGCTTCTAAAATTTTTAGTAAAATTTAAAGAATTTAAACAAGATAAAAATCAAGATAACTCATTTTTATTTTTATTTTAAGCCAGCAGTTCCCAAGGGAACATTTTATTTCTGATAATAAATGGAATCTTATTATCACAACACTTTGGGGATAGACTATACGTTCCTCTAGGGCAGAACCTCAACTTATTATACCTAATAGGTCTCCCTAAACCCATTTTCACTGATGGCATAAAACCTACTTTTTTTTTTTTGACAGAGAGAACACAAGTAGGCAGAGAGACAGGCAGAGAGAGAGGGGGAAGCAGGCTCCCTGCTGAGCAGAGAGCCTGACTCGGGGCTAGATCCCAGGACCCTGAGATCATGACCTGAGCTAAAGGCTGAGGCTTAACCCACTGAGCTACCCAGATGCCCCTAAAACCTACTATTTATAGTTTATCATATCTTTTATTTTATTCATTACTTCTCAAGTGACACTAGGAAATGTAGAACTTCAAGGTCCTAAAGAAAAAGCAAGCACTTTTAAAAACTACCTTTTTTTTAGCTTCTCATCTTCCCTATTATTGGCACAAGGCAGGCTACACTTTTCACAAGATATATTGCATTCGGTTCAAATCAGCCCAAATTATTGATGGTCTATACTATGTTTAGCATACTACCAGTGCTACAGTAAATTTTTTTTCTACTGAAATTTATGTGTGAAAAGTCAGACCTGGTGTCTAAAAGTTAAAAAAAAAACAGAAGCACTATATAATTCAGTGCTAAAAAAATTATCTATAATATCAAACTAGAGATATTTTATAAATTTTACAAATTTATAAAATTCATTAATGTCTTGGAATTATGCTGCTTCTATGAATTTCTACTTATACTGTTATTAGTCCCTTAAGGAGAGCTACTCTGTAATGTTAATAGGAATAAAAATGAAAGCAATTTCTTCCATGATGCATAGAATATTTTTAAATTGTCGCAAAGTACCCTGACATACTTCCAACAACTTTCTACATTCCAATTCATATTTCCATTTTCCCTCCACCCATCTTCATCTTTTTGATTTGTGGCCATCTTATCCCCACACAACGGAGGAAACTTTCTTTTTGTTTGGCAGATACCATATCAGTGGTTTTGGTATAGTTAAAAAAAATCCAGTGCACCTGGATGGCTTAGTCATTAAGCATCTGCCTTTGGCTCCAGTCATGCCTTCAGGGTGCTAGGATCGAAGCGGATATCAAGCCCCACATCGGGCTCCCTGCTCGGCAGGAAGCCTGCTTCTCCCTTTCCCACTCCCCCTGCCTGTGTTCCCTCTCTCTCTGTCAAATAAATAAAATCTTTGAAAAAAAAAAAAAAAAGTCCAGATTGTGAGTGAGAAGTTTAAATGAAATAAAAATATTCTCCTATTTTTCTGATAAAAGAAATTAAATTTCTAATCAATCCATCATAACACACACACACATATATAAGCACAAAGAATGAATGTTTTAAAATCTTCAGAACTGCCTTATGAATAACTACAAATACAGTGATTATACACAACAGTTACCTATAACTGAAAGACTGTATGCTACATATGTATCACTGATTTAGATTTTTGCTGAATGCACAAAAGGGCTGAACTAATTCTATGTATTATTTTATACTATTAATTCACACTGCCATTTCTATACTTTTTAAGAACATAAAAAAAAGAAGAAACTTCAAAAGTTTATTAACAAATAGATACTCATTAAAGTATTTTCAGTAAATATAGTGACATGTAAAGGTTACTTTAGTAATACGTGCATTATGTTTTATATTACTTTGATTCAAAGATGAAATAACTAGACCTAATTTTTAAAGAGGATTTTCCTGGATTTTTATTATAAATACTGTGAAGCAAAGTATGTTTTTATAGGTTTTGAGTTCATGCACGATATGTTTCTGGGATCAGAGCCCAAAAGAAAAACATTGCTATTCACTGGAGAACAATATTTAATAGCAAAAAGAAAAAGAAAAAACAGGATGGAGAGAATGAGAAAGAAGAATAAATAAAAAGATGGACAAATGTAAAAGGTTTATGATAAGTTGGAAAAAATGTACTTGGGACAAAAACATTGACACAGTTTATGTTTTATTAAAAACATTTTATTTGCTGAAAAAATAATTCTTAAAAACTAAAGTAGTCAACATCACAAGTAGATTAAATGATGTGTAAAGCAAGATTACACCTCTTATTTGACTACATTTGAAAAATTTATGTTTTCCCTAATCTAAAAGCAGTCTAAACCTAACGTGGCCATACCTTTTGAAATGTCTTAATTAGGAAAATTAACTGCAGAAATTCAAATACTCTAATTCTGTTTCAGTATTTCTTAATGCAATAGGTTCCAGATCTTTAAGAAAAGAATGATTTGTTCTCGAAAGTTCAGGCATTCGTGTACCAGAAAGCAGTCGCTGAATCAAATAAGCACTATAATTTGATAGAAGTAAACCTTAATATAAAGTGATGACATCATTAAAGAAAGAACCTACTGTGAAAATATTAGGTAAATGGGTTTCAAAGGCATTAAATTTTGGATATCTTAAAGAATCCCAATAATACATGAAATTCCTTGGATCCTCATTTATAGTGAGAAATCCATTTCTAAGCATATGTGCACAAGTACCTTAGCCTCTTCATGCCTGCTTGCCTGTCCTCCAGTCAGAGAAGGCAGGATATTTGGTTAGGCATATGTTTATGAATAAAGACAGGAAAATTCCAACTTTAAAACCAAATATTTTCCTTGTTTAATTCTGGTATCTTATTGGTCCATATGCTGCCTCCTCCTCACAGTATGGTACCCTCCTCACAGTATGCTACCCGAATCTCCTGGATTTTGACTTTTCTTTTAAAACATAAGGATTAACATCAAGCAGACAGAATTGAGGAGTGGAAATATTGTATGAGAAAGAAGACCAAAACTGATGATGATCTATATACATACTGACACTCTTGCTGGAGACATGAGGTGCTCCATAAATGCTTACTGAAATGCTGCTTTGTGACATTTGTTGTGGTAAATTCATTCCCCTCTCTAATTTAAGAATCTTCATAAGTTAACCACCATCGGTTCAGTGCGTCAAACATCTGGTGGCACTTTTAAATGCTAAAGGACAGCACTTCAACACGCTACACCTGCCTCCATACCACTGCAGCAGGAGAAGATGAGGTTACCACAGAGAAGCAGAGAGAGGTATCAGGAGAGTTCCTGAATACATTATTTGGTTATATGGATTTGGTCGTACCCAAGGCTAGCCCCACTCCTAGATTTTCTACAGAATGCCCAGACAGTCCTTTTTTCTTTCTGTCTTAAGCTACCTGGATTTCAGTTTCTATAATTTATAACCAAGAAACACTGATATAGAGTGCCTGTCCATTAAAAAAAAAAAAAAAGAAAATATTGTTTGTGTCTCCACATATTCATATGTAAATATCAGATCCCCATCAATATCCTATTATAGTAATTGACAAATGTGGCTGTGACTTTCAGGAAAAGAAATAATATATTGAGAAATAATCTTAATCCCTATTCAAGATTCATAATACAAATTACAAAGATTCTCAGAAGTTATCCAGTAAAGAAATCTCAGTTGAATTCACATTTACAAATTGTATTTGAGCATAGAATCCTTTTTTTTAAAATGACAAGACAGTAGTCTTTTAGAACTACTAACTAGTAGAACACAGGTTGGGAAATGTTACTTGGAAACACAGCTATGATCCCCTAGATGCAGAATCTAAAGAAAAACTGGAAAAGCTTTCCTAACTGCTTTCTAAAATACTTATTTTTAAAAATTTTTTTACTTTCATTTTTTTTTTAAATCAAAAAAAGAATTTTTTTTTCAGTGAGGCCAAAACACTGGGCAGACAGTGGACTAGTGTCTCAAACACTGTCTTCAAAGTGTTGAAAACCGTTCTAGGTTTTTATCAGGAAAATGTGGGCCAAAGTTTGGTGGATACATGCAGCAGGGGCAGCAAAGGTCAGGTTGATCACTGTCTTGAGGGTCAGTCACATGGGGTCTTGCTGGCTCGGGCAGTCCTTATTGCTTGAGGAGGTAGTTTCAGTTCCCATGAGGGATACTCCACCCACAGGGTCTTTTCTGTGATTAAAAGATAAAATGTGGGGACGCCTGGGTGGCTCAGTTGGTTGAGCAGCTGCCTTTGGCTCAGGTCGTGATCCCAGCGTCCTGGGATCGAGTCCCGCATCGGGCTCCAATGAGCAAGGAGCCTGCTTCTCCCTCTGCCTCTGCCTGCCATTGTCTGCCTGTGCTCGCTCTCTCCCCCTCTCTCTCTGATAAATAAATAAAATCTTTAAAAAAAAAAAAAGATAAAATGTACTTTCTAATATATTTAAAATATACCAGGAAAAGATCAGAGAACTCATATTTGAATGGAAAAGTATTTCATCTTCTAGACCGAAACTAACTTACCTGCATTGAAATAAGAATGAAATCAATTAGGCTCCCAATTCCACAAAACCCTACTGTGCAAAACTTTAACAAACCTGGAAAAAAAAGATAAAGTCACTTAAAATTTGGAAGTCTTATAAATATTAACTTTACTATTTCCTAGTAAACCATTAGGTATATTATACCACAAACTCTTTATATATCAAGAATATAAAATTAACACTTTAAAAACTCAAATCTTCACCTGAAAATGAGAAAGGTTTAAAAAAACCCTCTATAGGGGTGCCTGGGTAGTTCAGTGGGTTAAAGCCTCTGCCTTCGGCTCAGGTCATGATCTCAGGGTCCTGGAATCAAGTCCCGCATCAGGCTCTCTGCTGAGCAGAGAGCCTGCTTCCTCCTCTCTCTGCCTGCCTCTCTGCCTACTTGTGATATCTGTCAAATAAATAAAATCTTAAAAAAAAAAAAAACTCCATATAGAAAGCCACAAAAAATTAATTCACTTAACAAATAAGTATTATGAACTGAAATAAAAACTCAATATAATCTTACAAAATTTCTTATAAGTCCTAAAGAAATAAATCTTTAAACTTTTTTAAATTTTATTTATTTATTTGACAGAGAGAAATCACAAGTAGATGGAGAGGCAGGCAGAGAGAGAGAGAGAGGGAAGCAGGGTCCCTGCCAAGCAGAGAGCCCGATGCGGGACTCGATCCCAGGACCCTGAGATCATGACCTGAGCCGAAGGCAGCGGCTTAACCCACTGAGCCACCCAGGCGCCCAAGAAATAAATCTTTAAATTGCATTACTCCAGAGCCATAGCATGTATCTTAGTCCTTATTTATTTATTTAGGCTTAACATATTATGTGATTGAAATTTTAATACACATTTACATTAGAAAGTTCAAACAAATAAAGATGGTCAAGTCAGAAAAAATAACCAAGATAAAACTTTGATCTTATAAACTGCAAAATTTTATTAGCAACCCAATTATCTTTATCCTATACTTAATTATCTTAAACTTATCCTATATTTTTTAGGAAAAAAGCATCTCATGTTCATTAATTCTATAATCAAAATCAACAATTCTATGCACTGTATACACCTCTGCCTTCCATCATAACCTTGGAACTAGGGTACTGAACAGATCATTACAGAACATAGAATCTAGGACATACACAATGATATAACACAAAACCATGATGATGGAATAAAGAGACAGGTTGGGGGTGGGGGTGGGATGAGTAATCTCTCTTCTATATTTAAACTTAATTGCTTTTCAGACATATAAAAATGGTAGGAAACAAGACTCTTCGTGAAAGGGTAGTTCTATGTATCAACTATAAACAGATGCCAGCTAAAATCACAAGAGTGGATGAGATCACCTCCTGCACACAATTTGGAAGTATACAAATAAGACTGAAACATATAATTACATTAGACTTATTATTAGACATATCGCAGAATAATGTAAGTACAAAGATAACACATGATCAAAATTCCTTTATAACTATAATATAGAGATTATATAAAATTCTGCTTTCACTTTTCTTCAAAACACTTGTTATGTTACCTAATATTTTATATTTGTTCTGTCTCATGGAAGTCCCACTAGGGAAGGATCTTTCATCTGGTTCATTTATTCCTGTGTCCTTAGTACTTACAACACCACGTGCCACAAAGTAGATGCTTGATATTTGTAAAATGAATTGATAAGTTGTCTCAGCTTTTGTTTCCTAAAGACCTCTAACTTTTTAGCCATTATCTTATATAACAACTCCTTTAATCATTTTTTTCAATAGTTGCTTTTTATTATAGTAGCCCAGGGAACTTGATGAACTCAACTGGTATATTCTATCCTTCACTCATTTATTCAATTTCTGAAATGTATCCCTCTTCACACAGCAATTTAATGTAAATTTGGAAATGTCACAAAGATTGCCTTTTTCAATTTTCTTATAACAATATTAATTTTAAGAATGGTTCTGCAGCACATGGGTGGCTCAGTCAGTCAAGCTCAGGTCATGATCTCAGCCCAATCCAGCTAAGTGCTGGGCACTAAGCCTGTGCAAGATTCTCTCTCCCTCTGCTCCTTCCTCAATGCCCCCTCTCTATCAAAAAAAAAAGTTTTTCAAAAAAAGTTTTTTTTAATTACTTGCTACCCTATTAAGAAAACATAACCATGTCAGAGCCTTTGCTCTTGTCATGAACCTTTCCAACAATATTCTGTAGATCTTCTCATTTCTCGGGCTACTTCTTCAGAGAAGTCTAACCTGCCTATCTAAAGCAGCACGCCACTTCCCCCAAAGCCCCTTGCCCTATCACATCACCCCTATTTATTGCCTTTTTGGTGCTGATTAAAAATATGTAACAGCCTCATTTGCTGCTTTGTTCATTCATTCTCTGTTTTCCTCTGCCATGTAAATTCCTCAAGACAGGGTCCTTATCTTACTCAAGTCAATTCCATGAATAGTACCAGACAGATGTCTGGTAAATATTTTGATAAATATTTCTTGTATGACTATCAAGAAAGTAGCAACAATTTCAATGTTTAACAGAGAGGAATTATCTCAGAAAAATCAAGGTATACCTAATAAGAGAGAATACTATGCAGATGTTTAAAACAATGACATAGAAGTATATTTGTTGGCAAAGTAATGTGATAACATTCAAAAAGAAAATGATAATGAGTCATGACAATCTGTATATTCTGCTGCTGAACCCCCCCCTTTTTTTTAAGATTTTATTTATTTACTTGACAGAGAGAGAGATCACAAGTAGGCAGAGAGGCAGGCAGAGAGAAAGAGGAGGAAGCAGGCTCCCTGCTGAGCAGAGAGCCCAGGCGGGACTCCATTCTAGGACCCTGAGACCATGACCTGAGCCAAAGGCAGAGGCTTAACCCACTGAGCCACCCCAGTGCCCCTGCTGAATCCCTTCTTAAGGGTGCTTCAGAAAAATGAACAGGAGAGGTTCCTGTTCAGATAAACATTAGATAAGGACATGATATGTGTGTTTGGAACTTTGGTGAGTGTCACCTACTCCTGAAGTCACACATTTAAAGAAACTATAGAACAGATCCAAGATGATATTTTAGCAATCTGCAAACTGAACTATAGTGACAGATAGCAGATGAGTATTTGCTTGGGAAAGAGCAGGATAGGAGGGCCAAAAGGTAGGGATTACAAAGGGCAGGAGGAAGCTTTGGGGGGTGATAGATATGGTCATCATCTTGATTCTGGGGACTGTTTTGTAAGTGTATACATATGTCTAACTTATCAAACTGTACATTTAAAATATGCATTTTAATGTATATCATTTGTACCTCAATAAAATGCTGGTATTTAAACTTCTTTTAGCTTTCCAAATATAAAAATATTTTATGAAAATAAAATAGGAAGGACACTAAGGGTTAAAGGAGATAGAGAAAAAGTAAAAACTCAGAATAGTACATGGCACATGGCAAATACTTAAAAATGTTAGCCCAGTCTTTACATCTCCTACCACTGTTTCTACTATTCCTACAATTACTATTCACTGAGAAATGTAGGCAGCATAAATTCACATTCTTTTTTTTTTTTTTTAAGATTTTGTTTATCTATTTGACACAGAGAGAGAGAGATCACAAGTAGGCATAGAGGCAGGCAGAGAGAGGAGGGGAAGCAGGCCCCCTGCTGAGCAGAGAGCCTGATACGGAGCTTGATCCCAGGATCCTGGGATCATGACCTGAGCAGAAGGCAGAGGCTTAACCCACTGAACCACCCGGGTGCCCATAAATTCACATTCTTTATAGTAGAATCATCTAACCTAGTCTCATACCTTACAAATTCCTTCTGGCTGGGTTATTCCCAAACTACTCCAAGATCCCTTCTAATGCACTGTGTTCTCCTATTCTCCTCGGCCATCTCTACATTTACATGGGCTACGCTATTCTCTGCCTTGACTCCTCCTCTGCTCACCTCCACCCCCCTGTTCCCGATCATCTAGCTAACCCCTAAGAGTCATTTAAAACTTTTAAAAAGCCTTCTCTAATATCTCCAGGATGAATTTAAAAATATTCCTAGATGCTCCCCAGACCTGCCCTTAACTTTCAGCACTGCCCATGTATCATGGTATGACTTGCTATGCATTTTTATTTGCCTTCCCCTTCTCTTCTGTGAGCAACTGGAAGTCAGTGCTGTGTCATTCCCATAACTAGTCAATCTGACTACTGAAGAAACAAACTATATCAAGAGTAAATTATCTTATCTGCAAAAAATGATCAACTTGAACAACACAAAGTAGCATACATTCTAAACAGCATTTATTAAAACCAATACAAACCATTATTTTTATAGATTTCATTATTTTAAGCATAATACCAGTTTTTTTTTAAAGTGAGGTTATTTGTGAACTACCAAAAGTAGACTTTTTTTTTTTCAAATCAAAAAGTGTCTCTTTGTACAGACATGATTTACTAACTCCTTACTGTGAAAAGGAGTATCGGTTTTCGATTTTAAAAACTGTTTTAAAATTCCAAATAAAAGCGTTTCTAATAAAGAAGGATCCATTTTTATCCTGAACCATTACTATTACAGATTCTTTCAAACAGATTATGCTGCCAGATGACATTAATAAAGTTCATGTTTTGAGTGTACTTTATACTTTAGTAACCTAAACTTTACATTTTAAAAACATGAATTCAATCAAAGGATTTACTTGGATATAAAACAAAAAGAACAGAGATTAATTTGGGGTACTTAAAAAAACTCTGGTATTTTTTCTTTTATTACAGGTTGAGTCTTGCAAATACTGCTGTCTGCATGACTTTATTAGAGAACGTAGATTATCGCATACTGAAGTTGCTATTTGCCAAACCACAGGTGTTCTATAATGATTTGGTAATTGGCTATCACTATTCTTTTTGTGTCTGTATCTATAAAAGAGAGTTTTCAAATCTTAGAACAGTTTAACCTATAAATCCCTTTATTTGTCCCATTATCTGTGGATATTATATACCAGTCTAAACTGGTAAATTCAAGCTCAAAAAAAAGAAGAAGAAGAAGAAGAAGAAGAAGAATATAACCAAAGATTTTTAAGATTTGGACTTAAAAACACTTTGTTATTCTCATAATAAGAAAGTATTTACATTTTAAAAGGAATACCACCATGAAAAGAGTATCTCTCTCCTGATCCAAAAGAGCTATTAGCTTTGGGAATCCATAATCCTTTAATGCTACAGATGGACAAAGCAAAATATGCTAGCTATTGCATATAAAAAAAAAATCAGAGATGTTAACACAGTTAAGAATACAAAGAAAGAATACTATTAGAAAAATAAGGTTTCATTGTAAAAAATGTTTCTAGTTCATGTAGCACTTGCATCCTGAGGAATAAATCAATTAAAGGAAATAAAGTTATATATAAAGTTACAGTCATGGGCTAAAAAGGAATTTGAAATAACTGAAAAGAAAATTCTGGGGGAGCCTGGGTGGTTTAGTCAGTTAAGCATCCAACTCTTGATTCCACAGCTCAGGTCTTCATCTCAGAGCCATGAATTCAAGCCCCTAATTAAAAATTTTAAAATGTTTTAAAAATTTTTAAAAAAGGGGCGCCTGGGTGGCTCAGTGGGTTAAGCTGCTGCCTTCGGCTCAGGTCATGATCTCAGGGTCCTGGGATCGAGTCCCGCATCGGGCTCTCTGCTCGGCAGGGAGCCTGCTTCCTCCTCTTTCTCTCTGCCTGCCTCTCTGCCTACTTGTGATCTCTCTCTGTCAAATAAATAAATAAATAAATAAATAAATAAATAAATAAATAAAATAAATTTTAAAAAAAACTTTCTTAAAGGAATTTTTAGATCTTATCAAGTTTTATTCATCCTCACCCCCAACACATTTCCCTTATTTAATCCTGAAGTAAAATTTATATAATGAAATATCACATTCAACACTAAACTACTTAGAAAAATCAAGTTTCGTATTGCATGATTGATATTATTTATTCTGTTATTACAAAATTCCAATGATCATAAATAGTTTTAAGGAGGTATCTTTTTTTAAAGATTTTATTTACTTATTTGACAGAGACACAGCGAGAGAGGGAACACATGCAAGAGGAGTGGGAAAGGGAGAAGCAGGCTTCCCACTGAGGAGGGAGCCTGATGTGGGGCTCAATACTAGGACCCTAGGACCATGACCTGAGCCAAAGGCAGACGCTACCCCAGGCGCCTCTTTTTTTTTTTTTTTTTTTAATTTATTTATTTGACAGACAGAAATCACAAGTAGGCAGAGAGGCAGGCAGAGAGAGGGGTGGGGAGGCAGGCTCCCTGCTGAGCAGAGAGCCCGATGTGGGGCTGGGGCTCGATCCCAGGACCCTGAGATCATGACCTGAGCTGAATGCAGAGGCTTTAACCCACTGAGCCACCCAGGCGCCCCTACCCCAGGCGCCTCTTAAGGAAATATTTTAACAAGCTACCACTGCTTTTCATAACCATGAAGATTAAATAAAATTATAAGAAAAATAGGGATGTCTGGGTGGCTCCACCAGTCAAGCATCTACCATCAGCTGGGGTCATAATCCCAGGGTCCTGGGATCCAGCTCCACAATGGTCTCCCTGCTCAGCAGGGAGTCTGCTTCTCCCTCTGCCTCCCCACTCTGCTCATACTCTCTCTTGCTTCCTCTCGAAATAAAATTTTTTTTAAAAAGTATAGAATGTTAGGGTCCATCTGTAACTATTTTCATGCCAGTCAACATTATAGTAAGGTTAGTAGTACAATGATAGTAATCATTTTAATCAAAAAATACCAAAATCTTTAACCTTGAATTCTTAGTAAAAATTAAAATTTCATTTAAAAACATTTAATATTTTAAATTTTTTAAAAATTGTAACTTTAAAAAAAATTGTAACTTTATATATTAGATTAGTTAATAAGATATATCAAAACCCTTAACAATTCTACTTAAATGCAAGTAAGATACAATCAAAATATTTGAACGCTTAAAAGAAATGAGGATTTTTAGTTAAAGATAATGACTCTGACATACCTACTTAGCTCCTCTCACTCCAAGACCCCACTAAAAAATGGTAAGGAATTTTTAAGGCCCACAAACCCAAAAGAACAAAGAGAATAAAAGGTAAGACAGTAGCAACAAAAATTCAGAAGCCGGAAAGCAGACAAATGAGAAGTGACAGACTTAATGATCTTCAGAAAGTTTTATCTTAGGCCAGCAGTCAAAATATGTGTTGAACTAATGAACACCCAAAGGTTGTTGTGATAATACAGTAAGTTATTGGGATGCCTGGGTGACTCGACATTAAGCGTCTGCCTTCAGTTCAGGTCACAATTCCAGTGTCCTGGGATCAAGTTCTGCTTTGGGCTCCCCGCTCAGCAGAAAGCCTGCTTCCCCCTCTCCCACTCCCCCTGCTTGTGCTCTCTCTCTCTCTCTGACAAACAAAATCTTTTTTAAAAATGCAGTAAGTGGGGCGCCTGGGTGGCTTAGTGGGTTAAGCCGCTGCCTTCGGCTCAAGTCATGATCTCAGGGTCCTGGGATCGAGTCCCACATTGGGCTCTCTGCTCAGCAGGGTGCTTGCTTCCTCCTCTCTCTCTGCCTGCCTCTCTGCCTACTTGTGATCTCTCTCTGTCAAATAAATAAATAAAATCTTTAAAAAAAAATGCAGTAAGTTATCTAAATCTTTTTTAAAAAATACAGTAAATTATTTAATGATTAAAAAAAAACAAACAAAAATCCTTTACGCTGTACCATAATGTTGAATGTTAAAAACTGCACTTGCAAGTTTATGGAATCTCACTCAGCCTCCCATGGAAAGGTCCTCTTTGACTGAGGCTCATAATAGATTGGAATAGCAGTGGCCAGAGAAAAACAGCTCCTGGCAGGAAACTAACATTCACTAACCAGATCCACTTCGCAGTGGATAATTTTCCACTTTGCAAAATACAAAGCTTTTTTACTGAGAGTTTTACTTTGCAGGAAGAAAAATTCACAATATACATGTCGACATATTATGATGTGCTGCACTAAGACACACACATTAACTTACACATACAACGTGACAGCTCATCTGACCCACATCCCAGGAAGCCAAAAAGTCATTCATTAAGCCAAATGTATAAAATAGATTTACTATTTAAAATCATCACAGAATAAACTGTTCTAAAGAACAGTGTTTCCCCTTCCTTCCTAACCTCTTAAAAACTCTCTAAAAGTTAGAAAATTTCATACACACACACACACACACACACACACACACGTCTGTCTTCATAAAGAGAACACAGAAGAAAATATGAGAATAAAGGCAAAAGGCTTCAGGTGTATTCTCACCATCACCATATTATTTTAGTTTCTCATTATGAATCTGATTTCTCTGTCTAACCAGCCAGCCAGCCATCATCTAAAAAGAGAGTTAGACTGAAGGACTGCCATTTTACCAACTCTGAGGCCTTCTGTGCAGATCACAAGGCTTTCTACCATAGGGAATGGTACAGCTACTCTAACATATGGCAGGAAAATGAGTTGGACTGTCACTTAGGCCAAGACTATGGCATCAATCTCCTTCCTCCTTTCTCTGTCACCAGTACTTCTCTGCTCTAAGCCATTTCCCTCAATTCCTCCAATAGAATCTTCCTGAAAAATGAGTCTGACTATAACTCTTCTCTGCTTAAAAACTTTAATGGCTTCTGATGTTCAAATTGTAAAGTCCAAACTCCATAAAAAGACACTCAAAGCCCTTTATAATCTGACCACAGACTATCTCTGCAGTCACTTCTCATCTCTTGCCATTATTCTTCCTATGCCAAAAGCTAAACTATCTACCATTCTCTCAGCAGGCACACATACTATCACACCCGGAGCCTTTGCACATACTGTTCTGTGTAATGCCCTCAATCTCTGTAATCTGCTCATCCTTCAATATCTAGTCCAAATGTCACTTCATCAAAGAAGTCCTCTTTCACACCCCAAGGCTGACTAAATCAGTCCCTCTTCTCTCTCTCATAGCACTTTGTCATGGTTCTATAAATGCTGTATCATAAATGGACCCACCAACATATTTATTTCCTTTTTAACCAATATGAAATATGATCTTCATCATTATTCCCAGAGCACTTACGTACTTAACAGGTAGTAAATGTAGAATAAATGTCTATTAACTGAACAAATTTGTGAGCTCCAGGTAAGGCTGTCAGAAACATACTTCCTACTAATACCACAATAAAGATTCTTCTTTGATCTCTGGTGGGTAGCAACATGGAAAGAATTAAGATTAGCCTTGCTAACTGGAAAAAAAGCATCAGAAACTTTATATTTTGCTCAGTAAAGGGCTAATGTAGGAGCAGAGTACTGTAGTAAATAAAGCATGATCCCTTGAGCCAGAAAATTTGGGTTCAAATTCAGGTCACTAGCAGAGTGTCCTTGGGTAAATCTCTTAATCTCATGACAATTTCCCTATCCATAAAACAAAGATGATAACAACAAATATGTCACAGAATAAAACAAGGCCTCTGGAGTGAGTAAATCCCTTAACCTCTCTGGTGACAATTTCCCTACCTGGTAAAAAAGATTTAAAGAGGATGATAAAGTCAGAGAGCTGTAAGGCTTAACTAAGGGCAGGCATATAAAAGTATTGTTTAAACAAAAGCTATCATCAAATCCAAATCAAATGTAAAAATCATCAATGTAAAAATTCACAAGCATTAGTAACTATGGTAAATGGGAAAATTACACTAGAAGGAATGTGTGTGACAGGTCGGGGTGGGGGGTGGCAGCAAAGGGGAGGAAGCTAAGGTTAAAAAAAGTCAGGGTCCACACCAGCTCTTGCGGGTCGCCATAGTTCCAACCCAAGCTTCTCCTGAAAGAAAGCTTCTCTTCCCAAGGGAATATGGCAGAGGTTCAGACAGAAGGGCAAATATTTTTAGAAAGAAGAGATGCACATTTATTCGTAAAATATTTATTAAATGTCCACCATGTTGCCCAGTACTAACAATGACAACTCAAGCCTACTATCCTAAGGAAGTGCCTATACTATTTTGTAAGTATTTTCATAAAGATGAAAATACAGGAAAAGTCAATATTTATTACCCACGCTGAACTGTAGAACTAACAGCTAGCTCTATATTCACAGAAGATTAACTATTCACCTCCAGTTAATGTCGAACTTGTAACTATTAATAGTATGCACAGATTTAATCTATAAGAATTGGTATATTTAAGGGTGCCTGGGTGGTTTAATCGGTTGGGCATCCAACTCTTGATTTTGGCTTAGGTCATAATGTCAGGGTCCTGGTGAGCCCCATGTCAGGCTCTGTGCTCGGCACGGAGTCTGCTTGACCCTCTCACTCTGGTCCTCCCCCTGCTTGTGCTCTCTCCCTCTCTCCTTAATAAATAAATAAAATCTTTAAAGGAATAATAAAATAGAAAGAACAGGTATATTTACCTGAAATACAAGTTTCACAAGGATTTTTTCTTGATGAAACATACTCACCCAAGGCAGGGTATCCAAGGTAAAATCGATCTGCTCCCAACCATCCAAGGAAAAGAGACAGCGCAACTGCCACCTTGTATGAATAGCCATTTCTGTACAAAATTAGAACCTGAGTGTTATATACATGTATTTCCAACATGCAAACATTTTAGGAAACAAAACTGTTAATTATGACTTATTTATTCATTTGTTCACTGATCCATTCATTGATTTTCATGCCAGGCACTATTCTAGGATTTTGGGATATATATATGAACAGAAGAAATAAGGATCCCTGTCCCTAAAGAGCCTTCAGTCAATAGGCAACAAGCAATAAAAATAAACATTTTAAAATTAAATCATATATTATGTTAAAAAGTCATAAAAGGGGGTTCCTGGGGGGGCTCAGTCAGTTAAGCAGCTGCCTTTGGCTTAGGTCATGATCTCAGGGTCCTGGGATCAAGTCCCTAGGATTGAGCCCTGCCCTGGCTCCATACTTAGCAGGGCATTTGCTTCTCCCTCTCCATATACCCCTCAGCCGCCCCTTCACCCCCTCCTTGTGCTCTCTCTCTTTCTCAAATAAATAAAATCACACACACACACATACACACACACAAGAAAAGTCATAAACGCTATTAACAAAAGAAGTGGAGCAGGTCGTTTAGGGAATTCAGAATGTCAGGGGTACAGACGAGGGGGATATAAGATATAAATAGGGTAATAAGAGTAGGCATCATTGAGAAGGTGATAGATAAGCAAAGACCTGAGGGAGGTGAGTTAGTTAGCATGCTATACCTCTAAGGGAGGAGCATCCTAGGCAAAGGTACCTGCTGAGGGGAGCACAGCATACCTGACATGTCTGAGGTCTGTAAAGGAGGCCAGTATAGCAGGAGTGGAATTAGAAAACAGAAGAATAAATAGTAGGAGCTGAGGTCAGAGAGAGGACAAGGCGCAAAGGGGGCAAATCATGCATGGCCCTGAACATCGCTGTAACGACTGGTTTGTACTCTAAAGGATATGAGAAACTACTGCAGGATTTTAAGCAGAGGTGTGATATGATCTGATTCAGATTTTAAAGTAATTAGCTGCTGGGCTGAAAACAGACTGTAGGGGAGTACTTGTGAGCTACTGTTGCAATAATATTGAATAACAAACCACTCTAAACCTCAGGGGCTTAAAACAATAAGCAATCATCCTCACACTGCAATGAGCTATGGTTCAGCTTATCCAGGGTGGGTTCAGCCAGGAAATGCTGCTTCAGACTAAAGTTTGGGTCAGTCTGGATCCAGGCTACTTATTTCCTTAAAATCAGTTCCTCTTAGTTTTCCTAGGGTCCAGGCTGCAGGTGTAGCTTTTCCCAGGACAAGTTCTTTTCAGAACTTAACCACCATGATTTAAGAGGAAAGATAAACCTCGCAATCACATTTAAGCCCCTGCTTGTTTCATACCTGCTAGCATTACATAAGCCAAATCCAATCACATGGCCAAGCCCCAAACCAACAGAGTAGAAAGTACACACCACCCAGTTAACAGTGATTGAGAGGGATGAATTTGTTGAACAAATGTGAGCTACCACAAGGACAAAGGAGTCTGAAGGCTCTTGCCGTAATCCAGATGAAAATTAATAGTGGCTTGATCTGGAGTCTTAGCAAAAAAAAAAAATACCACTGAGAAGTGATCAGATTCCGGATATGTTCCAAAGTATAACAACTGGATTTCCTGATGTATCCAATTTAGGGAATGAAAAAAGAAAGGAATGAGAATAAAGCTAAGATTTTTGTCCCATGTAACCAGAGGGATGAAGCTAGCATTAACCGAGTTGGGGAAGGCTGAAGGTAGACTAGACCTTCAAAAGATGTTCAGGATTTAATTGTTAGACATGTGAGTTTGAGATATTTATCAGATATCCAAGTGGAGTTGTTCAAAAGACAGCTGGATTTATAAGTCTAGAGTTAGGGAGAGAAGTCTGGGCTGGAGATATATATTAGGGAGTTACAAGCATATAGGAAGCATTTTAAACCAGGACATTTCTATGTGAGTATAGACAAAAAAAAAAAAAAAGAGAGAGAGAGAGAGAGAGAAATTCACTGAGCCTTGAGATACTCCAATATTAAGAGATCAAGAAGAGAATAAACTAGAAAGAGACTGGGCAAGAGTTAACAGTGAGGAAGAAGTATAACTAGAAGAGTGTGGTATACTGGAAGTCAAGGGAAGACAGTACAGTGTATTAAGGAGAACAAAGTGATCAGTTGTGCCAAATGTGACTGACAGATCACACAAGTAATGGCTGAGAATTTTCCACTACATTTAATCAAAAAGAGTTCAGTAGTGACCTCAGTGAGGGCAATTTTGGTGATGTGGTAAAGGAAAATGACCAAACAAAGCCTGGAAAGAGAAAAAGAACCCTGAAAAACAGGAGTATTAGACAACTCTCTGAAGTTTTACTACAAAAGGAAGTAAAGAAACAGAGAGGGAGCTGGAGTTACCACTTTAAAATCAAATCTGATTATGTCAGTCTTACAATCCTGTTTTTTTTGCATTTCACTCACAATTAGGACATTTGGGGAGCTTGGTGGGAGATGGCAGATGGACCAGAGATCCTGTTTATGCAACTAATACTGAAAGGATGCCATTTTGTGCTGAGGGCAGTGGTGTCCCATCTACCCTGGAATGGGGTACCAGACTAGAAATAGAGAAATAAATTAATAGGCTTTGTAGAATCTCAAGCTATAACCTATTGGGCAGTAGCAGTAGGAGAGAAATGTAAACAAAATTGGGAAATACGAAGAAGGCAGAAGTAACCACATTAAAAGTGGGGGATGAGGGAAAAGAAGAAGTCAAGAAGGCTCCAAAGTTTCAGCTTAAGAAATTGACTAGGACAGGGGTGCCTGGGTGGCTCAGTGGGTTAAATCCTCTGCCTTCGGCTCGGGTCATGATCCCGGGGTCCTAGGATCAAGCCCTGCATCAGGCTCTCTGCTCAGCGGAGAGCCTGCTTCGTCCTCTCTCTCTCTGCCTGCCTCTCTACCTACTTGTGATCTCTGTCTGCCAAATGAATAAATAAAATCTTTAAAAAAAAAAAAAAAGATAGAAAGAAACAGACAAGGACAGATGCCATTCATTAAGACAAAGGAGGAGATGGTTTGAAGGAGATGAGAGATTGACTTTGGGACCTTAATATACATTAAGATGGTGAGAAAAGCTAAAGGAGTGAATGAATTAAAAAGGGAATAGGACAAGAATATAATCTTGGGGATATCAAGATTTAAGGAAAAACAAAAGAGGAATCAAAATAGTAGAGTGTTTTATACTTGAAGTCAAGGAAAGAATTTTAAGAGAAGGGAATGCCAAATTGTGTAGAAGAAAAATTAAGATGTGGACTATAAAGATCCATTTGACAGAGAACAAAGATTTCTAGTAAATTTCAGCATAGCCAAAAGCTGGACTCTATCAGACAGAAAAATTCATAAAAGGTAAGTATTATAGGAACAAGTCTTTCAAAAAGCGTGGCTGGAAAGGGGAATGAAATTAGAAACACAATTATCTATATATTAGATCACCCTAAAGAATATCCTGAAAACGGGTGGCATAGCAGAGACTGTCTCATTGCTCACTGAACCACTGCTCTTTTTCTCACAGATGTCCTGTGAAATTACATACTCTAGCCCATATTGCAGTTATGTGTAGCCATAACTGAGTTTTGCCCAACGTAAGGAGGACAGAAGCAATGCATGCCATTTCTAGATCTGGTCCATAAAACACACCTACCCGGGGATCCTTTTCCTCTTTCCCATCTGCTGGCTGAATGGAAAGGACTCTGAGGACCAGAGGAAGCAAAGCCACAGGATGAAAGGAGCAAGGCTCCCGCATGACTGCATGGAGCAACAATCACTCCCCTTACCTCACCCAGCCCTCCAAGCCAACACCAACCAGACTATGATGTGAGGAGGAAATAACTTGTACTGTGTTAAGCCACTGACATTCTAAAGACATCTGTTACAGCAGTTAGTCTGCTCCAACTAAAATAGCTGGCCAGTATAAATAGGTGTGTGGCTTGGTGATCAATCAGACATGATTACCAGACTTCAGTTGCTGGAGAATACATTATAGAATGACTGTGTCTGCAATATTAAGATGGGAGTTTTCATCAAGTATCAATATTATATACAGTTTGAAAAAGAATATGCTAATAGGAGAAGGAAAATATGTGAACTGGGAAAGGAACATTCAATGAATAAGAATTTGTCAGTGACTATTCAGTAGCTGACCAGCAGCTGGCTCTTTGGTAGGCATGTACTGAATATTCTGATATAAGAAAATGATTTATGCGGTGATCTTAATTTTGTGACTTATCATTAAAATTACCCATTAATTTAGCTCCCCTTGTTCTGATCCAATGGCCATTAAGCAAATTCTATTTTGGAACTGTACGTTTTACTATAGGAGGGGTATAAATTGGCCAGTATACTTGCAAGTGTCAGGTTTCCCTGATAATTATGTTTCTTCTCATAACTGACATCAGTGTCTTGTGAACATGATTAGTATAGCTCAGTCACACTGAGCCTAATCTACCCAGAGACACCAAAAGAAAAATCAGAATTAACTTGGAAATTGAGTAACAGACCACTATGGTGTTACCATTACACGTAATATAAACCTGTAAGTCCAATCTGAGTGGTTAGCTATTCTCAACAGATGACTGATCTTCTAAGTTGTTGTATTATAACCTATGATGTCCTAGATCAACACTTAATAAATTGGTTATCATTTGGAATTTTTATGGTAGAAATAGTAATCCAGGGATGCCTGAGTGGCTTGGTCAATTAAGCGTCTGCCTTCAGCTCAGATCATGATCCCAGGGTCCCACATTGGGTTCCTGGCTCAGCGGGGAGCCTGCTTCTCCCTCTGCCTGTTGCTCTGCCTGCTTGTGCACAATCTCTCTCTCTCTCTGACAAATAAATAAATAAAATCTTTACAAAAAAAGAAATATGAACCAATAAATTCAAAACTTGGCTAAACAATATATAAGTAATAGGGAGGTAACTCCTTTTAGCAATTTTTACTTTACTAATGAGAAATCTTGGAACCCAAAAAGCTTAAGTGATTGGGTTAGGATTACACAGCAAGATAAAACCTAAAGCTCCTCATTAACTCAGTGAAGGAGGGTCAAAAGAAAAATAAGACTCTACTAGTAATTTCTAGGAATTCTAATAGAACTGGAAGAAATAGCCAAATAGGAAGGAAGGAAGGGCCTAACAGTGGTTATTTCTTAATGCATCTGCAACAGATGCAATCAAATAAAATGTAACAATGTCAGTTAAAAGATAAAAGTATAGTGCCACCAATTAATAAGAATGCATAAAACTAAATCATGTTTTTAATACAAGGCAGAAATATAAGAATAAGATGTTAGCTTTACTCCAGCAAAAATAAAACTCAAAACTTAAAAATCCTTTAAACAACACTCTTTTTAAGATTTTATTTATTTATTTGACAGACAGAGATCACAAGTAAGGAGATAGGCAGGCAGAGAGAGAGAGGAGGCAGCAGGGTCCCTGCCAAGCAGAGAGCCCGATGTGGGGCTCGATCCCAGGACCCTGAGACCATGACCTGAGCCGGAAGCAGAGGCTTTAACCCACTGAGCCACCCAGGTGCCCCTAAACAACACTCTTAACAAAATAAAGCCACTTGTCTTAATGTCCCAAAGAAATTTTTGAATTCTGTTTAACCATTCATCACCCGTATCAATTAAAAAGAATGAAACCAAATTTCAAAATGCCCTTAATATGCAAATGATTAATAATTAACATTCTTTTATTTTTTTAAAGATTTATTTATTTGAGAGAGAGAGAGAGAGGGAGACAGAGAATCTCAAGCAGACTCCGCACTGAGCACAGAGATGGACCTCACCACCCTAAGATCATAACCTGAGCCAAAACCAACAGTCAGAGGCTTAACCAATTGAGCCACCTAGCTACCCCAACATTCTTTTAATACTAGAAGTACATGATCCCTTTTTTGTACTGTAGAAATCCCCCAAGTTTTAGAAACAGAAGTTTTCATAACTCATTTAGTGGCACAAACTGACTGAATTAACATGGCATAAGGCTACTCACAGTCTTTATTTATCCCACAGAGTGAACTACTATGCTTTACTTGGTGGTAAACTGCATTTACGGTAACAATATGCACACTTAAAATAGAAGTTTTCTGAGAAAGGCAAAAAAGATAAATTATATCAGTGCAGGATTTTCCCTATAAATTAACTTTTTATCTCTTTCCTCCATGCAGTCAATATACAACATAGGCAAGTAACCTGAAAATTTAGCTTCAGTAATGGACTTACACATTTCGGCAAGATACAGGCTTCAGAAAACCAACTTCATTTCCAGTAAAATGTGTTTCATTGCCACCAAAATCCTTACAAGTTATGTTGGGTGCTGGAAAACAAGGAACTAAAGGGGAGGGGGGTTAAAAAAAGCAAGAAACAACTGGTTTTTTCCACAGAAAAGGTATGTAATCATGTTTAAGACTAGTAGAAAGCAGAAAAAAACACAAAATTTTAACACACTACCTCCCAATATAACATCTGACATGAGACTTTAGATAAGAATATCTAAATAGGGGCGCCTGGGTGGCTCAGTGTGTTAAAGCCTCTGCCTTCGGCTCAGGTCAGGATCCCAGGGTCGTAGGATCGAGTCCCACACCGAGCTCTCTGCTATGCTTAGAGCCTGCTTCCTCCTCTCTCTTTCTCTCTGCCTGCCTCTCTGCCTACTTGTGATCTCTGTCTTTCAAATAAATAAATAAAATCTTAAAAAAAAAAAAAGAGTATCTAAATAAAGGATAATACGATATAGTGGTCTCAACACAAAAATGTAAGAATTATCACATTGGGTTTGATGTATGACCCTTCTAGTTCAATCTCCCGCCTCTGACTGTAGTGACAAGGGAAGAACTGCCCAGTATTACTGCCCTTTACTTCATCTCTAGGGTAAAGACAACTTCTCAAATTTTTCTTGCTAACTCATAGGGTAATTTATTAAATTCAACATGATCTGATTTTGTATTTTCAGTTTATATTAATTCTTGCAGAAGAAAGTTACTATAAACTAAGATTCTTTTCATCTATCCTAAATATATATTTTTTAATTGTTTGTTTTTTGGGGTGCCTGGGTGGCTCAGTCATTAAGCTGTCTTCAGCTCAGGTCATGATCCCAGGGTTCTGGAATCAAGCCCCCCCGCAAGCCCTGCTCAGCAGGAAGCCTACTTCTCCCCCTCCCCCTGCCTGTGTTCCCTCTCTCACTTTGTCTCTCTCTGTCAAATAAATAGATAAAATCTTCTTTAAAAAATTATGTTTGTTCATTTTATTTGTTTATTAAGTAATCTCTATGCCCAACATGGGGCTTGACTATACTACCCCAAGATTAAGAGTCAAATGCTCTACTGACTGAGCCAGAGAGGCGCCCCCCCCCACCCAGATTACTTATTCTAAATGTATTTATTTCTCTATTCCCTCTCAGAATTGATGTAGCATAACATTTTAGCATTTAGCATTTTCAATCTTTACTCCTACTCCAAATAATATAATAAGAGGAATACAGAGCTTACTGTGTGCTAGGCAGGAGCTATCCCGAAGCCTTTATAGCTTCAATGTATTAAGAGCAAGAACTTTGGAATGAGAATGACTTATGTGCATTGCCTCTTTCAGGACCTTGGATTCCTTGTAGATAAAAGCAGCACTTCTACTTTCTAGTACTTCTCCTACTTCTTCTACTTCCTAGTACCATTGTGGAGATTAAATATGATACAAGGCCCAGCATACAGCAGTTATTCAGTAAATGTTATTGCCATTTCCTCCTTCACCATTTCTGATTAAAAGGTACTAATGCTTTTAGGCTAGTTTCAGACTGCTTATCTCTATGTTTAGTATCAATAATTACAGGATTGGTGTTTTTGTTTTGTTTTAAGATTGTATTTATTTGACAGAGAGATCACAAGTAGGCAGTATGTTTAAATGTTCAAAAGTATGTTTAAATGTTCAAAAAAAAAAAGGGGGTGTAGGATGGCGGGGTGGCTCAGTCAGTTAAGCTTCTGCCAAAGTGTCTGCCTTCATTAGGCTCAGGTCATGATCCCAGGGTCCTGAGATCACATCCAGCTCCTTGCTCAGTGGGGAGCCTGCTTCTCCCTTTGCCTGCTGTTCTCTCTGCTTGTGCTCTCTCTCTCTCTCTCTAACAAAAAATAAAATCTTTTAAAATTTTTTAAAAAATAAAAAAAGCAAAATTCAGAAAATTTTTTTTAAATATTTTATTTTATTTATTTATTTAACAGAGAGAGATCACAAGTAGGCAGAGAGGCAGGCAGAGAGAGAAGGAAGCGGGCTCCCTGCTGAGCAGAGAGCCTGATGCGGGACTCGATCCCAGGACTCCGAGATCATGACCTGAGCCAAAGGCGGCGGCTTAACACACTGAGCCACCCAGGCGCCCGCAAAATTCAGAAAATTTACATCAATTTTAGGATAAGTAAACATAATATCTGAGGATCTGGAAATCAATTCCTTTAAAGACACCTGTTATGGGCTGAATTATGTTCCCTCCAAAAGTGCTAATCTTCAATACCTCAGAGTATAACCATATTTGGAAGTGAGGTCTTTGCAGATTTAACCAAGTTAAAATGAGGTCATTAGGGTGGGCCCTATTCCAATAAGACTGTTGTCCTTATGAATAGGGGAAATCACATGCATATATAACAGGGAGAAGATGACTTGAAGACAGACAGAATGCTAGGTGAGGACAGAGGCAGACACCAGACTGATGCAGTTACAAGCCAGGGATGCCAAGGATTGCGGCCCACCAGCAGCAGGTCAGAGGAGGGGAGGATATATTCCACCCAGAGTCTGAGAGGGAGGATGGCCCTGCCAACACCTTGATCTCAGATTTCTAGCCTCCAGAACTGAGACCATCAATGTCTGTTGTGACACATCTTATAATGGCCCTAGGGAACTACTTCAATAATGATACCTGTTTACCTCTTGAAAAGCTCTGTCTACCTCCAGGAGTATGTATACAAGAGTTTAGGCATCAGGCACATAAACCAAAGAGGTGTCTGGTTTAAAAAGTTAGTTTTTTACCTTGATGAGGACTATTCTACCTCCACAAAGAAGTGACCAGTAGGAAATATAAACATGAGTTTTTCCTCAACATGGATCTTTAATTTTTTTAAATTATCAAAGTAGTAAGTTCTGGATTGGCAAACTGTGCCATAAAACAAAACTTTATTGCAAAATTTTAGATAATCTTCCTCTAAAGGTACTACCTTGCACTTACTTGCTCAGTTTGAAGCTGTCTCTTTCTTGTCTTATAGCCTTGTGAGATCTTCCTGCAGACTATCTAAAATCAGATCTTAAAGAGACAGTTGCAATGCAAAAAGCTATAATTATGATTCTAGTTGGGGTTACTGTCCAATACATCTTGCTAATAAAAATGCTTTGTTTTTTGAGATGAGTTTCTTGTACATTCAAAAACTCAAACATTGATAGGTGAGTTGTAAAAAGGCCTTATAAAAATATTAAATATTAAGAAATCATACCTTTCTATTTTCAATTAGACACTATTCTTTGAATCATAAATTTTGAAAATTACAGTTTTCAATGACATATTTTATCATTTCTTTTTAAATTTTTTTAAGATTTTATTTATTTATTTGACAGACAGAGATCACAAGTAGGCAGAGAGGCAGGCAGAGAGAGAGGAAGGGAAGCAGGCTCCCGGCTGAACAGAGAGCCCGATGTGGGGCTCGATTCCAGGACCCTGGGATCATGACCTGAGCCGAAGGCAGAGGCTTTAACCCACTGAGCCACCCAGGAGCCCCGATATTTTATCATTTCTTAATAGGAAATTATTTATATTTGACATGAGACATATGAGAATAAAATGCTCAATGCTCCAGATTCAGAACCTCAGGAAAGCTACAAAGAGTGGAAAGAGGTGCCAGAATGAAGAGGAAACCATATTGCTATAAGGATTCTAAAGTTTGAGAGAAGTATGAGCTAATTATTTCAAGGGATGAAAATTAAGTACTTTAGTGAGGAAGGATAAGCTGCTGCTCTAAGTACACACAGAGATTACATGAGAAAATAATAACAGAAACATCAATACTGATTTAATCAGATTTCTTTGAATTGACAGTGAACTCCAAAGAGTAAGACTTCAGAACTGGACAAATCTGAATTTAAATCTAAACTCTGTCAACTTAACAAGGCTATTCCATTGGGCAAGTTACAAAACCTCTCTGAATCTTGTTTTTATCATCTATGAAATGTGGATATTACTCTTGCAATGGTATAGGTATGTAGTAAAAGCATATGGTATTTAAAGCATAGTATTTGGTTAGACAAAGTATTCAACAAGTATTAGGTTCTCTACTCTAGCAAATTAGAGAACTTCAATACTGAGAAAACTAAGAATGAACCTGACATGAGAAATGAATTAAAACATTGGGAGTGGCTATAATACTAAGGGAAGATTTTGTGTAATGAAATTAATCAATCAAAAGAAGCCCACAATTCTAGAGTTTGTTTTTACATCCTTTATAATTTCTTTTGACCCCTGCTTTTTTTTTTTTTTTTATAAAGTAGTCTCTACCCAACATGGGGCTTGAACTCATGATCCCGAGATTAAGAGCTGTGTTTTCTACTGACTGGGCCAGCCAGGTGTCTTACTGACCCTTATTTTTTTTAAAAATCCTATTAAGTAAAAGTAAACAAAACTAGTAATATGTTCCTTTTTTTCTAGAGTCTAAGAAAGGATGACTTGACAAAAGCCTACAAGCAAGTAAGGATCTGGAAATCCTAAGCTAACACTCATTATTTCTTAATCAATACTCTTCCCATTATACCATAATTCCATGCTTACATTGATTTCAGGAACAAGCAAAAATAAATCAATATGATAATACTAAAAAAGCCAGTTACCAATAAATGTTAACTAGTAGACAAAATTAAGCAACTTGCTACAACCTGAAAACTACTCATTTCTCAGATTTCCTACAAAAACAACCAAAAAAAAAGTTTTGCCCTGGGGGCACCTGAGTGGTTCAGTCACTAAGCATCTGCCTTTAGCTCAGGTGATGGTCTCAGGGTCCTGGGATCAAGCCCCGCATCAGGCTCCCTGCTTGGCAGGAAGCCTGCTTCTCCCTCTTCTACTCCCCTGCTTGTTCCTTCTCTCTAATAAATAAATAAAACCTTAAAAATAAAGTTTTGCTCTGGCCAATGTCTTTGATTTAGATGGCATCTGTTTAAACCAGTAAGTACATAGTATTTCTCGATTATAAAAAGTAGCATTATTTTTTAAACGGAAAAAAGCTATCAGAAATAATGACGCTTCATAACGATCAAAGGACTAACCTAAGGAGTAAGACGTTTGGGATCCTATTCCAGTTAACATCATGGCTCTGGACTATAGTCTTGATCTGTCAGATTTAAGGGTCAAAGCCTGATCTTAGGATCCTGTACTGCAAAAAAATTCTATAAAAGCATTACTTAGTCATTTGATAAAATTAGAATATGGATGGTAAAGTACATATATTAGTATTAAATTCACTAAAAAGTTTGTAGCAACCACATTATCTCTGTTGTTAGGGAAAACACACAAACATGGGGCAAAATCCATATAAATTGAGAGAGAGAGAGGATGTGTGAGCACTAATGATAAAGCAAGAATAATGTGTTTACAACTGGTGAATCTGGGCAAAAGATGTATGGGTGTTCTCTGTACTATCTTTTTTTTTTTTTTTTGAAAGACTTTATTTACTTGTCAGAAAAAGACCGAGATAGAGCAAAATTAGCAGGAGCAGCAGGCAGACAGAAAAGCAGGCTCCCTGCTAAGCAAGGAGGCTGATGCAGGACTCAATCCCAGGACTCTGGGATCATGACCTGAGCCAAAGGTTGAGGCTTAACCAACTGAGTCATCCAGGCATTCCCCTTTGTACTACTCTTATTCTTCCAACTTTTTTGTAAGCTTGAAAATATCTCCCAGTAGGGGCGCCTAGGTTAAATAAACATCTGACTCTTGATTTCAGCTCAGGTTATGATCTCAGGGTCATGAGATGGAATCTCACTGTCAGGATGCAGGCTAGGCATGGAGTCTGCCGGAGGTTCTCTTTCTCCCTCTGCATACATTTCTCCCTCACCTTGGGCTTGTGCATGTGTTCATACTCTCTCTCTTTTTTTTTTTTTTTTTTAAGATTTTATTTATTTGACAGACAGAGATCTTAAAGTAAATAAAAGTACTTTAAAAAGAAAAAAGACATTATTTCCAAAATAAAAATCTAAAAATAACACACTCTTTGCATAACTAACTTATGTTGTTAGAAGTTAGGCTAATGGCTATCCATTACGGCAGAATGCTGAGTATAAGAGAGCATGATGGGGCTTTCAGTATGTTAATAAAGTTATTTCTTGATTTGGAAACATTCACAAATGTGTTTAGCTTGAGAAAAGTCATTTGAGTTACACTTAAGTGTACTTTCCTATAAATGTATTTCGGGGTACCTGGGTGGCTCAGTGGGTTGAGCCTCTGCCTTCGGCTCAGGTCGTGAGTCCTGGGATCAGGCCCTGCATCCGGCTCTCTGCTCAGCGGGTAGCCTGCTTCCCCATCTCTCTCTGCCTGCCTCTCTGCCTACCTGTCATCTCTGTCTATCAAATAAATAAATAAATCTTAAAAATAAATAGATATATGTATTTCAATAAAAACTTAACAAAATAAAAACGACCTGCCAAAGAACCAGAGCAAAATTTTCTAGAGATGTAGTCTAAATAGTTTTGTATTTCACTGATTGAAAAATCGAAAACACTTTCCTATGTATGTCTGTACAATCTAGACAGAAGACTCTTTGAGGGTAGAGATTATGTCTTCTTTCATTTATCATCTATACCACCAAGTAGAAGCTTACCATGTAATTTCTCAATAAATACAGTAAGTAAATAATTTCTTAATAAATAATAAATACCTTATACTTTTTTTAAGGTATTAGTCATGATCCAGTTATTTTACTCAACTTAATTATCAAATTATTCATTATAAATCATATCTCAGTAAATAAATATGCTTGTTAGTTGGCATTGGGCTAAATGGAATCTACTTTTCTTTTTAATTATAAGAGTTTATTTGAGCAAAAATCAATTTGAATTGGGCTGTGCCAAACTGGAAGTGGTTAGAGTACTCTGCCCCACCTGTAAGAGTTAGAAGACTCCTATAGAGAAGTGGAAGCAAAGCAAGGAAGTTATTTTTGATTGGTTATACCTTAAGAATTTGCCTTATTTGGGAAGGTCTCACTGACTACCTGTGATGGGCTGTCCTTATGTTTTTATTTTTATTTATTTATTTATTTTAAAGATTTATTTATTTATTTATTTATTTGACAGACAGAGCACAAATAGGCAGAGAAGCAGAGAGAGAGGAGGAGGCAGGCTCCCCACTGAGCAGAGAGCACCATGTGGGGCTCGATCCCAGGCCCGCGATCATGACCCAAGCCAAAGGCAGAGGCTTCAACCCACTGAGTGACCCAGGCGCCCCAAGTTTTTATTTTTTATATTGAAATATATAGCTGACACAATGTTACATTAATTTCAGGTATACAACATACTGATTAGACAAGTCTACACATTGTGCTATGCTTACAAATGTAGATACCATCTGTTCTGTTACAATACCAGTGATTTCCCTATGCTGTACCTGACATCCCTGTGACTTAACTCATTCTACAACTGGAAGTCTATATCTCTAATTGGAAACCATTTTAAGATCACATTAATTTAATGTTACAGTTGAATTACTTAGCCTTTGGTCCCAATTCTTCTATCCTGAAATTACCCTATTGTAAAACATTGTTCTTATTCATCCCTACCAAAAAGTACTATTAAAGAAAATTAAACTGAGTTTGAGGATTCTGTAATAGTCCTTCGTATACACAGTGAGAAAATAGAGGAAGAACAATCTTGGCTGGAGGCTGAGAAAGATCATTTAACTCACACTTTTCACAACTCTTTTTTTTTTTTTTTTGGAAGATTTTATTTATTTATTTATTTAACAGACAGAGATCACAAGTAGGCAGAGAGGCAGGCAGAGAAAGAGGGGGAAGCAGGCTCGCTCCCTGCCAAGCAGAGAGCCCAATGCAGGGCTTGATCCCAGGACCTTGGGATCATGACCTGAGCTGAAGGCAGAGGCTTAACCCACTGAGCCACCCAGGCGCCCCACTTTTCACAACTCTTAATATTTTTCTCCTCTTAATCAGTTCCATGTTAGGACACAAAAAACATGTTTTACAGGTCACTTAGATGTCCTCTCTGATCAGGACCCAGAAGTGATTCACCATGACTAGTCTACTAGCCCTTGTATGTTTTAAAAAGGCAAAAAAGAAAAACTTCCCAGAGCCAGACACAGTCTCATGAGCATTGGGCTGGGACGGCAGAATCTATCCCAGCCCTCAGCTAGATACCAGTGTCAAGTACAAATTGTACATCCTGTGATTCGTCTTTGTCTCAGAAACTTTATTTTCTTCTTAAAATCATGACAATGATTTAAAGTAATTTATTTATTAATCTACATTTTACATACATTCCCACATTCAATACGGCACTTGATTTCTTCTCTCCAAATGAATAATCATATCATTTCCTTTTATAGGAAACCTTCCTTTTATTGTCCTGTAGCTCTTCACTTACATCAACTATGAGTATTTACCTGATAAGCCATGATAGTACCGTAATACTTCCAAGTCCTTTTACTTCTTACTAGTCTGATCAATTGATTTTGTATGTTTATAAACTTACTTATTAATAACTGCACGAGTGGATTCAAACTTATTTTACACAAGAGACTCCTAAATGAAGGGCAAAGCTCTTTGGGGCAGAAAACTATTCTTTTTATTGCATAATTCTCTTCAAAATCCTCATAACTACAAAGAACCCTACAGGCTAGAAAATGCTTTTTGAGATAGGTAGCTCCCTGCTTCTTAATTTAGTTAGATACCTGAGACAAACAGTATTCACAGATTTCTAATATCTTTCATATGAATGGTTGAGTATCTGATAATTGAGTCTTCATTATATATGTTAACTGTAATCTGTGTCCCAAAAGCACAACATAAAAGACTGAACTGTAAAACAGACAAATCAGAGTATACTTATAAATTAACTCAAAAAACAAAGTTCTTTAATACATCTAAATTAAACAAATGTATACATATTAAGCAATATCTGCTATACAAATCATATATATATACATATATGTAAAACCTATTACTGTTTTTATGGTAAAACCTTACTATTTCTGAATAGTAGCTAAATGCCAATTATATAAGTTTAACACAACTTATTTTCAATTATCTTTGTTGACTATAACTGGGTTAGTAGTGTGCCAAAATATAAAGGTATAAACAGATAAAAGATTTGCTTTTTAAAATATATACGAATTCATAATCAAGCAATTATTTGAATATGTTGAAAAACATGAAAGTTTTTTGCTGTAAGAAAAACAATTACTTCAATCTCATTTATATAACAAATCTGTTTGAGAGATTTCATTTAAAAAGAAAATATCAGTTACTGTTTTATTTTCTGCCTAATTCATAAAACAATCAGTATATATTCAATAGGTGCTCTTTTCTAGAGCGCCTGGGTGGCTCTGTGGGTTAAAGCCTCTGCCTTTGGCTCAGGTCATGATCCCAAGGTCCTGGGATCGAGCCCTGGCATCGGGCTCTCTGCTCATCAGGAAGCCTGCTTCTCTCTCTCTCTCTCTCATCTGCCTCTCTGCCTACTTGTGATTTCTGTCTGTCAAATAATAATAAATAAAATCTTAAAAAAAAAAAAAAATAGGTGCTGGGGCACCTGGGTGGCTCTGTGGGTTAAAGCCTCTGCCTTTGGCTCAGGTCATGATCCCAGGGTCCTCTCTGCTCAACGGGGAGCCTGCTTCCCCCTCTCTCTCTGCCTGCCTCTCTGCCTACTTGTGATCTCTGTCAAATAAATAAAATCTTAAAAAAAAAAATAGGTGCTCTTTTCTCAAAATAATACCATGTAACTGCCATCATTATGTACCATGCCAAACAAGAAGGCTAAATAGTTCCAACATACATCTGTCTGCCTCCCTTCCAATACATACCCCTATAGAAGAAAAGACCCATCAGAACAATTCATTAGTTTTTATCTGGCTTTCTACATAATTTAGAAAAACAGAAGTGCCCCAAAATCATTAGACTGAGAGAGGTATCTATTATCAAAACATCTCTATAATAAAAAAAATAGAAGAAAATACTGATGCATATTTAAAATTCTAACTGTATTGTTTTCATACTTAGGATGTACCTAAGTTTATTTTACGACTGTATATGGGTGATATAACTTTGCATTGGACCTGACAGCGCTAACAGTCCCATTTTAAATTCTTTTTGAGTAATTAAAAATTAAGTTAAGAAGCATCTCTGCGGGGCGCCTGGGTGGCTCAGTGGTTTGGGCTGCTGCCTTTGGCTCGGGTCATGATCTCAGGGTCCTGGGATCGAGCCCCGCATCGGGCTCCCTGCTCCGCAGGAAGCCTGCTTCCCCCTCTCTCTCTCTCTGCCTGCCTCTCTGCCTACTTGTGATCTCCGTCTTTCAAATAAATAAATAAAATCTTTAAAAAAAAAAAAAAAAAGAAGCATCTCTGCATAAGCTACATAAACTGATTTCAAAGGTTTAAAAAAAATGAAAATACAAAACTCCCCAATTCACAAAACTAAGAATAACACTCTTCTTAAATATTAACAACCCTTAGCAAGTTGTCCAATTTAAGTCGTTCTAGAAACTGAGTATGTTTTAACTCAAGAAAAAGCACACATTTATTATTTTTAGTGATCATACACTGATTTATGAAGTAATGTTTCAAAAATTTTTAAAAACATGTTTCTGGAAATCTTACCATGAGCTGTGTAGTTTGTACAGTTAACTGGTTCTTGTGTAGCATCATTTATTTTTGGATCTTTACAAATATATCTGAGAAAAGTTAAGGAAATGTGAACCACATTCCAACACAAAACATTATCATCTTGTCTTTAATATCTTGTATTACATACTCATGTTTACATTCACATGTTAAATGTTGGTTGGTCCAAAGCAACAAGCACAACCACAAATATACTTTCAGCATCACTAAATACTACTTGAACAGTAATTTATTACAGGAAAAGTATATTAACTTAATACATATTAAAAGCTCTAGCCAAGGATGCCATCCTTAAAGAACATCAGTCAGGGTTTAAGCATAGAGCATAAAGGAAAATTGGAAATTAAAATCTTTACCAAATTATTTTAAGAAAGCTTCAGGTTAAAAAAAAAAATCAATTTCCAAGCATTTGATTGAACTAATTTATGGGGCCCCATAGTATCGTCACATACCTAACTTCATATAGTACAAATAAATAACCCTGTGAAGTAAATACTATTATTCCCATATTACAGAAGCACAAACTGAGGCTCAAAGTTTGAGAGACCTATCCAAAGTCATGTAACCAGTGATAGGGAGTAAAATCAGATTTCCTGATTCCCAGCCTACAGTGCCTTCCAACAGACTGAGAAGATAGCCCTTTTAGGTGAATCTTCAATCTCCCCAACAGGATCTTAAGTTTTGGTAACAGGTATAATAACTGTCCTCTAATTTCAAAACACTTGCAGTTGGCTTTTGTTTCCTAAATATTTTATTGACACTAAAATGGGATAAATAAGGTGTTCGCCTTATTTATCTGATACCTGTTTAAGGTTTTTTAAGCACTACTGGAAACCTCATCTTCAGGCCAGGAGTAGCAGACATTCTCCAGTCTTCATCACCAAATGCTCAGCCACATCTCTCTGGGGCTCAAACTGTACAATTCTTCATACAATCCAATTATTTCTTAGAATCGCTCTGACATTTTTACCAAAAAAGACTCAACTTACTAGGTCAGTGATTCTCAAATTCCAAGCATAATGGTATTCAGCAAATTGCAGCTATTCTGTAAGCCATCTAATAATGGCTGCCTCTCCCCAACTCACATAAAAATACTACAGGATAGAATTTTCTTAATTTTAAAATTTTGTCTCCTAGTCTTTCTCCTATCTCTGGCTTCTGTTACTAATTTTTCTGCTCTGCAATTTGTATAAAATGATCTAATTTTGTACAAAAGTAGCTATTTTAATTTGACTGTAACTCCCATTTCATAAGGGCTCCTCCCTTCAGCAGAGCTATTACAATGAACTGTTCCACTTAACCCCTTCAGCCTCAGTTTCCTCATCTGTAAATAAATAACATAGATAGTCCTTATTACGTGCCAGGCATTGTTCTATATGATTCACTTGCACTAATTTCTCACAACAAACCTTTCAGCTGGTAACACTGTTCTCTTCATTCTTACTCAAGAGAAAACAGGGTTCAGATAATTGGCCCATAGTTACAACACGGAGAAAGAGTTTGCCCCCTGACAGTCTGGCATCTTACAGAGTTTGAGGATGATGTAAGGTAATACGTACAGAGTTAATGATAACTGGGCAATATACAAGGGATACATCGTTATTAACTACTTATTTGTCTCTGCCCCCAAGGCCTCAAACTTCTACAGTGGAACCTATCAATCTTCCTATTACTAGGGCCTAGAACAGGGCCTGGCATACTTCAGGATCTGGGTGTTTGTTGAATAAGCCCACCAGTAATTAATTAATTAATAATAAAAATAGGTGAATCAGAAGACGAGGCACTAACCATCAGTAAAATTCCAAGGAAAATCACACAGGGTGACCGCTGTTCTTCCCACCCTCACATCTCTTTTCACCCCCAGAGTCCGTCCGTCCTTAAAAGCCACAAGTCACCGATCCCTTAAGCCAACCCTGACCCGCGCTGAGGGCCGCGACCCACTAGCGACCCATAATCTACCTCGCCCCCAAGGCGGGGGGGGGGGGGCTCCTCACAGAGGATATTGTCCCAATTTGAGGTCCTCGCATTTAAGTGTCTCCTCGCCACCGGCGGCGGCGATCGCAGCAGCTCCCCAAGGTCCCGTGGTGACTGACACGAACCACAGGACACCCAGGACCTGGGCGGCCAGGATCTCCGGAGTAGCCGGCCCAGACGGCCTGGTGGCCGCCATGCTGGGAACCCGCGCGTCCCCCACAACTTCCGGTTCCGCCTTTGCGTAGGCGGGGACGGGAGCGGGGCGGAAGGATCGAACCTCTTAAAGGGACCGTGCCTCGTCTGGAGGCCGGTTTCTTCCACTACGGGGCCTCGGTTTTACCTGCCGGTTTTGTGATTTGTGTTCCTCAAGAAGGCTCGCTTTGAGGATCATTGGCCCTGCACCCACTGCTTCCTCCCTAGCTAACCCTGTGTGACTTTTCCTCCTACAAATGTGCGGCGGCACCCGGCGATTTGTTAAGAGCTTTACAAACACTGTCTCAGATAGTCCTGTTAGGATTTGAGTTTACTGATAATGAGCCCGGCTCAACGTCGCTAAAAAACAGACCGACCTTAGTTACTGAATTGGAATCAAGTTGATAATTTGCCCGATTTCAGAATCTGTGCTCTTACTGTTATGATAGAATGACCTATCTGTTCGCTTAGACAAGAACTTATGGAAGGCTCTTATACAGAACTTAAGAAGTCTATCACAAAAATAGGCATTACACTTTTAATTTTAATACTGGATATTTATGTGAGCGAGAGGGCCTATAAGAAAAGGAGAGTAAAGAATTTACGACTACACAAGTGAAAAGTTGGATTTTTTTTCTCTCCATCTCTTCTTGAATTTCTGTATGTTCTAAAAATTCTGTCGTGGGGATATCTTTTATTCTGGGCAGCACATTTACTTTCTTTAGTGAAAGTTTAAGCCATTTTCTCTAACGTAAAAACATTCGGATTTGGTGTGGCCTCATTCACAGAAGCACTAATTTTGAAGAATTGCGTTACGCGGTGTTTCTCAAATTTTAGGGACAATTAGAGTTATCTGGAAGCTTTTTTCAGACACCAAGAATGGGACCCACCCTCATTTCAGATTATGAAAATTTAGGGTGGGGCAGGAAAATTTACACATGTCAAGAGCTTCCAAATGATGCTGAGATTGCTAGTCCAGACCCCACACTTTGAGAAGCACAGGATAAGGTATTATGTGAAGTATCATTTTGGAATGGGAAGACATGAAATTTTTTGCAATAATATTTTGGTAGTGTAACTACAGTTAAATTTTTTCTTAAACCAATTTTTCGGCATTACTGTGCTTTTTTTTTTTTTTTTTTTTTTTTTTGAAGATTTTATTTAAAGTAATTTCTATACCTGAGGTGGGGTTTGAACCTACAGCCAGGAGATCAAGAGTCACAGATGCCCCTACTATGGTACTTGCAAATTAAAATATCTATGTTTTGGGGCACCTGGGTGGCTCAGTGGGTTAAGCCGCTGCCTTCGGCTCAGGTCATGATCTCGGGGTCCCAGAATCGAGTCCCGCATGGGCTCTCTGCTCAGCGGAGAGCCTGCTTCCTCCTCTCTCTCTCTCTCTCTCTCTCTCTCTGCCTGCCTCTCTGCCTACTTGTGATTTCTCTCTGTCAAATAAATAAATAAAATATTTGTGTTTTTTAAAAAGTGCTTAATTAAAGATTTAAATGATAGGAAATTTGAAATTTACTAGTTCAATTTTTAAACTTCCTGTTTTGACTTCTCTCTTTTCTCTCTTTCCTCCCTTTATCCTTCCCTTTTTCTTTCTCGCTCTTTCCCTCCATAGAAATATTTATCAAGCATTTACTGTGTACCCAACATCTAGTGAGACCTTACAGACTCAAAAAAAGAAGAGATGAGAACCCAGTAATTAAACATTTTATGGTTACTAAGGGAAAAGATAAACAGTTAAAGTACTGTTTGATAATTGTTAAAATAGAAGCTTGTACTAGTTACTGTAGTAGGACTAGGGTTTTGATTAAGATATTCCCCCAAAACACAGTGCTTGGTACACAATGTTTTTGTTTTTGTTTTTAAGATTTTATTTATTTGATAGACAGAGATTATAAGTAGTCAGAGAGGCAGGCAGGGAGAGAGGAAGCAGGCTCCCTGCTGAGCAGAGAGCCCTGTGTGGGGCTGGATCCCAAGACCCTGAGACCATGACCTTAGCAGAAGGCAGAGGCTTTAACCCACTGAGCCAGCCAGGTGCCCCAAATGTTTTGTAACTAGTATAAGAACTAGTTGCCAGGAGTTAGGGGTGGAGTGGGGGATGAATAGGCAGAGGACAATGAGGATTTTTGAGGCAGAGAAAATATTCTGCATGATACTGTAACTGTGGATACATGTCACTATACGTTTGTTTAAGCCTCTAGAATGTACAACACCAAGAGCGGAACCTTAATGTAAGCAGTGGACTTTGAGTGATTATAATTGGTCAATGGAGTTTAATCAGTTGTAACAGACATACCATTCTGGTGGGGGATGTTGATACAGAAGGCCATGCATGTGTGGGAGTGAGAGGTATAAGGGAAATCTTGATACCTTCCTTTCAGTTTTGCTATGACCCTAAAAGTTCTAAAAAGAAAAAAGTTTTTAAAAGAATAAACATCAGAAATTAAATGTTATGATAGATACATTCTGTTCAAAAGTTTTTCAGTGGTTCTTTAATTTTTTATAGGTAAAGGATAAAGTTTCGTAACCTGAAGTTTCCAGAAATATTTTCTGGTCCTCCTCCATCTGCCCTGGTCTCACTTTATTTGCTACTCTTGGCTGTCTCCTGGTTGTCACAGTATCTGTCAAGGTCATTCCCATCTATGCGTTGCTTTATTTATTGAGTACTTTCTCTGTGCCAGGTATATGCAATACATGCATTTCTTTCTTTCTTTCTCTTACTTTCTTTTTTCTTTCATTCATTCATTCATTCATTCATTCTTTCTTTCTTTCTTTTTAAAGATTTTATTTATTTATTTGAGAGACAGAACCAGAAGTGGGGAAGGACAGAAGGGGAGAGAGTGAGAAGGAAACTCCCTACTGAGCAGGAAGCCCCACCCAGGGCTCCATCCCAGGACCCAGAGATCATGACCTAAGCCGAAGGTGGACACTTAACTGACTGAGCCACCCAGGTGCCCCAGTACATGGATTTCTTCATTTAACCTTCGAAACTACCATATGAAGTAAGCCCTGTTACCTCAATTTCACTAATGAGAATTAGAAGGGTTAAGTAACTTGCCAAAATCACATATTTTCAGAAATGGTGGAGTCAGGTTTCAAGTTCAGATCTTCTGATTTCACAGAGATGTTCTTAAAATTTTGGTTCATCTTCGTCATTCTTTGAATAAGACGCTCTTGAGTGTTCTCAGGGGTTAAAATAAACAAAACCAACTCAGTGCCCAAAATGTTTATCATAGAGTACACTTGTTAAACAATATATTTAAATAAGTTTTTAAAAATGTTTTTAAATTCCAGGTAAAAGCCAAAGGAAATCTCATATTAAATCAACACAAAAATGTGGAGAAATTAGATGAAATGTGGTAGCGATGGTTTGCTGGGGTCACCAGGAAGTAGCCTTTTTAGAGGTGAGACTTGAGTCTAGCCCTGAGGGAAGGGTGGGGGCTTTTCAGGACCTTCCAGGCTTGGGAAAGGGGAGAAATAACCCACAGAGAAGCCCTTGTGTGACTCCAAGACCTGCACTAGGCTTGTTTGGAGATTAGGTTGAAGATTCTACAGGAGGAAGGAGAGTTTAAAGGATCTTGCATATTAAGCAAAGAAGCTTGAACTTTGTTAAACAATCAATTTAAAGTCACATTATTTTTTGGGTAAGAGGAAAAATATGTTCATAACCACCATCAAATATTAGACAAAGAAGAGACCCAATGCTTCCTAGGTGATGCTTCAAGCGAGGTCTCCACCTGTAAGATGTACCAGTGACTTCTCCATTTTACGTTTATCCCAAATACCTGTTAAAAACCTGTTTCAGTCCTAAGAGATGCTTTCGACAGCATTGTCTATTTTCTGCAAGTTCTGGGTTCATTCCATTTGGTAATCTAAGTTATTGTAGAAATGTATTTCCCTTAAGAGTTTCTTAGTTCCTGAGAAGCTGGACCGGGCCTAGCAAGAAATATTTCCTTTAAAACAAGCAAACTAACAACACTGTTAAGTGCCAAGTGCTTTATCTTACAACAAATGTTCTTATGTTGCAATTGTTTTGTATATATGACTCATCTTCCTTGAGGATAGGTATTCCTTTTTTTTTTTTTTTAACATTTTATAGAGTCAATCACAGTGCCTAACAAATATTGCATCCGTTCAATGGCTACCGACCTGAAGACTGATTTTCTTGATGGCTAATGCATGGAACTTATTATACAAAGTAAAAGGCCTATCATCAAAATTCTCAAGTTAGTTACAGAAAAGAGAATGGAATAATTAAAGAGAGTGGAATTATAGATTTTATACACATCTTTCTCAATGTCAATGTTGTGATACCAAGAATAAAAATGTTAAAATATATAGTGAAGTTAAATAGGACTTAAGAGTCAGAAGATCCAGAGTAGGTCCCAAACTTTGGACAAATTCCTTCATCAATGAGGAGTGCAGTTTCTTCACAGAGAAAATGAGGTACGGAAAATGAGGTAGGAAAGATGTTAGGGTTCCAAGCCCACGGTAAGAACGATTTCTTGAGATGTATTTGGTGCAAAAAGGTGGTTTTATTAAAGCATGGTGACGGGACCTTTGAGCAGAAAAATCTTCCCTGGGGTTATGAGGAGTGGCTGGCCTCATTATACACATTCAAGTTGGGAGGGAGTGAGGGATAGCTTAAGCCTCCAGGACCTGGAGGGAACTAGCTACTGTTGGGAAAGGTCATTTACTGTCCTTTAGTAAACCCTCTGTCAGGGGTCATAGGCTTGGAGGATGATTGCCAATGTGTATCTTGCTGGGCAGACATAAAGGAAGATTCCAAAGGAAAAAAAAATTTTAAAGATTATGTTTATTTATTTGACAGAGAGAGCTAGAGAGGGAACACAAGCAGGGGGAGTGGGAGAAGGAGAAGCATACTTCCCCTGGAGCAGGGAGCCTGATGCGGGGCTGGATCCCAGGACCTTGGGATTATGACCTGAGCCACCCAGGCACCCCAGAAATTTTTCTGTTAAAGTAGATTTACAGGATTGTAGGGGCCAGCTAAGATTGCTGCTTGCCCTTAGCAGAGTATTAATATCCAGGCATCTGAGTTCCTAGAGGAAAGCCACTGCCTGTTTCAAGGACTTGTCAGTGGGCTATAGGTGGCAGGAAAATTTAATATTTCTCCTCTGCCCTTATTTCCCGCATCAGTGTATATAAGCTAGTGCCCTGCATATTGCAGACAAATATTGTCAGATTCCTTTATTTCCCCCAACTAAATTTCCCCAGCTATACTTCTTACGAGTTTTATGTTGGGTTAGCAGAAAGGAAAGGCACAATGGGGACTAATTAGATCTGATCATGTTTTCATCAACATCCTTTCATTAGCTTGCCTTTGAGACTCCCTCTCTGCCCAGCCCTCTTAATAACACCTGTCCGGCAGGACCTCCCCACCCCATTAGCACCGGCTGCCCCCACCACCAGGCGTTACAACTGCCCACTGGGCCCCTAGACTCCACCTTTTCCAGGCTCTTTAACCCTCCCGCGCCCAGACGAATTTCACCTGCCGAAAATAGGAAACTCCGCCGCCCCCGCACTCCTCCTCCCCAGAGTCGGCCTCCTGCGGCCCAGGCTCCCCCCGCCCCCTCACCCGCGCCACCCCGGCGCCCCGCCCCGGGCGGGGAGGGTCGGTGCTAGGGAAGGGCCTGCCAGGTGAGGCGCGGTTACCCTGCCCCGTTCACTTCCGCCCAGGTGAGGGAGGGCCGGCGTCGTGCCCGCCCGCCCGCTCGCTCGCTCCCGACCCTCCGTCGGACCAGGTAAAGCGGGGGGTCCCAGCTACGCGGGCGCTCGCAGGGCGGCGTGGTAGTCCCTGCGTCCCGAGGTCGGCGGGGGGCAGCTTTCCTTCCTGCGTGGGAGCCCGCCTCCCCTGCCGCTGGCGCACTCTGCGCCCGCCCTCCGGGAGGAGTTGGACACGGGAGTGCCAGGGCGCTGCTGGGCGCCCCTCCAGGCCCACAGTGGGCGCGGGGCGCAGTCCTTCTGCGTCCGGCCTGGGTGACTCCACCGTGCCCCTCCCCCAACCCCCGCCCCCCACCCAGCTCCGTGCTGAGCTCGCCGCGGGCCGCCCGCCGCGGAGCCGCCCAGCCTCGCCAGGCCCTGCCGGCCCTCAAATCTCGGCCCACTTCTGTTCTGGGGTTGGCAGGGATCAAATTTTGCACCCGGATCGGTGCCTGCGCTTGGCCCCAGAGCTGGGCGGAGTCTTTTCCTCCACTGGTGACGGTGAGAGGAGTGAGCAGGTAGTGGCCTGCCGCGGGGGCCCGGAGGAGGAGGAGGGGGTTCCCAGATCTTATCTGAGAGGACCGCCTAGCTCCGGCCCCACCCGGGTGGTCACGTAGCCGAGTTCCCAGGCCCGCGGTCAGGCTTGGGCTCTGCTAGCCTCACTTTTCAGACGGGGGAAGATCAGACGGAAAGTACTGTGGCCTCCGGGCTGTGGGGACATTGCTGGATTCCTGCTTTCAGTCAAGCTGAGGAAAACATTTTCAAATCCTCCCCCTCCCCTCACCCCGAGAGCCCCGACCCTCGTGGCACACCTAGGAGGTGTGCCAAATTAATCTCCCCCAGGAGTGTTCATTTGGCACTTTGTCATATGTCCAGATGGCTCGTAATCGTTTTGGATTCAAATTAGTTGTTTACTGGTTTGACTCTGCGATTGAGAGCGTTCGCCTTTCAGGGCCCTATTTCTCTAAGTTGCTCAGGTGTGTTTAGAGTCTGGCCATTGATAGGTGCGCCACAAACAAGTGTTTCTTAATGAAGTAGCCTCTGGAGACCTAGAAGAAAAAGAAATCTCAGTTATGCCGACTATGGTTGATACCGCATTCTAGAGTGTCTAAGCTCCTATAGACTGCCAATTCGTTTGTACACATCTTTTTTTAGAAAAAAAGCTAGTGGGTGTAAAAACTCAAATTGCTTCAGTGTGCAATATCAGGAAAAAGGGAGGATTGTGACTTTGAACTAAAATGAACTTGATGTTTCTAGGCCCCTACGGCGTATATAAGGATTATTAAAAATTTAAAATAATTAAAAAGGTAATAAATATCAGCGCTGGAAGGTACTTTATAAGACAGAATTTGTAAACTCTGGTCTGGAGAGATTTGCTAATCGAGATCCTGTTAACAGTCACATGAGATGTGCTTGGCATTAGAATAATAGTTGTGTGTAAATGGAAAAGAAATTATATTAAGCTCTTATCTGTGTTTAGAGGCCTTAGTATGTATATTTATTTTATTATTTTTAAAGTAAACTCTACCCCCAAGATAGGGACTCAAACTCCCCTCCCAGAGAAATCAGGTGTTACTGTGCTCTACCCGCTGAGCCAAACAAGGCACCTCTGAAGGCCTTAGTAAGTTTAAGTACTGTATTAATATTAAACTATAAAGCTAACCTATATTCACTGGAGAAAACTGGAGAAAGTAGACAAACCCACCTACCATTGAAAGTAACCACTAATAAAATTCTGGTATATTGTCTTTTGGTTAGTATTCTTAAAAAGGGAATTTTCCCATGGTGAATTCACTACTAGAACCTTGTGATTCGTAGAGATTCAACATTCAGTTATCCTTATAATTGCATTTTTACTTAACATTTTGTAATGATCCTTAAGCTAAACAGCCAAGTAGTTTGAGTTTACGTGCTTTGTTTAACAAAAATACATTAGGTTGGGGAGACCAAAATGGGGTTTAATTTGTAAAGATTTTGCTCACCTGGGTAGTAAATTTTTGAGAGTACTAGTCCACCTTTATATTCGTGATTGCTTGACCATTGCTGTGGTTTTTTTCATACTCAGATGTTTTGCGCAGATTTGGATGCCTTTTTTTAAAACCCTCATTTGAAGTTCTGATGCAAATAGAAATCTAGAGCCTGTCAATACCCTTATTTCAGTCATGGGCTAGATCTCTGCTGAAGATGAAGAGGCCACTTAACGTTTTGCGTTTGTACAACTGTGCGGCCTGTGGAGCCCGGAGATGGGTATTGGATCCACTTACCATAGGACTTGGCGAGTCACTTAACCCTGCTCCTCTGTTTTCCCATCTGTAAATGATCTACTTCTCTGAACTTCAGGGAGGTTGAAATTAAATCCTCGTTAAGAATGTGTCTTATAAACTGTGAGTCATGATTCTCCTGCTCTTTGCTCCTCCACTGTGATAACTTCTGTTAAAATTATGGAGTTGAGCTATTTTTATTGGGAAGAACCAAAGTTTTGTGAGTTATTTTGATAAGAGGCATTGAAACTATGTTAACTGGTAATCCAAAAGTCTTTGCTACAAACACTGTACAGGGATCTTTCTGGCAAACCATGGGTTAATACTGTGCTGTCAGATTGGTTAACTCTTTGCACATGTGACTGTCCGACACTTCATGTAGGGCAGATTGGGCTGGACACATGCTGCAAATGTAAAAGACACATCAGATTTTGAAGATTTAGTGTAAAGCAAAAAGTAAAATACCTCATTTTAAAAAAATTATATACATCTTGAAATGATTGTATATATTGGGTGAAGTAAAATACATGACTAAAGTTAACTTTTCCTATTGCTATTAGCTTTTTTCATGCAGCTACTAGAAAAATTGTGAGTTACTTCTGTGGCTCACATTTTTCTGTTGAACAGCACTGGGTTAGGATTCAGTATGAGCATTTTTATCCTTGAGAGGGCTTAGTGGACTGAAGGACTTAAATTCCTACTTAGAAACAGGTTTTTCAAATTCCCAGGTTATCAGCCTTCCTACTCTCCCTTCCCCCCCATATTTGTTGCATTACTGAACATTTTTGTTGTTCAGTCTTCTGAGAAATAATCATTATGGAGTACATAGCAAAATCTCAGATAAAAAAAAAATTTTTTTTTAATTTATTTGACAGAGAACACAAGTAGGCAGAAAGGCTGGCAGAAAAAGAGGAAGGAAAGCAGGCTTCCCGCTGAGCAGAGAGCCGGCTGTGGGGCTCGATCCCAGGACCCTGGGATCATGACCTGAGCCGAAAGCAGAGTTTTAACCCACTGAGACACCCAGGCACCCCCCAAAAATTATTAGTTTTTTGAAGCTCCTGAAGTACCTTAAATAATTTTGATTGAAAGGAGAGGTGGTGGTGGTTGTTTATTGACAGAGAGAGATACCAAGAGACAGGGAACACAAGCAGGGGGAGTGGGAGAGGGAGAAGCAGGCTGCCCACCAAGCACGCAGCCTGATGCGATTTGGAGCTCAACTCCAGGACCCTGGGATCCTGACCTAATGGAAGGGAGATCCCCAGTGGAGCCACCCAGGCACCCCAGAAGAGGTTGTTAACAATAGTAGCTACTCTGTATTGAAGGTACACTGTGTGCCGGAATACATGTTTTCCAATACCTTATTTCGTCCTTTCAATGGTAAATATGTAATAATTTTCATTTACTCTATTTTACAAATGAGAAATCTGAGGTAAAGGGAAATTTAAACAATTGGTGCAAGAACACAGAGCTGGTCCCAGCTGTAGATCCCAGGTCTCCAGGATTTCAAAGTTCCTAGGCTATAGAATCTTCCTTATTTTATGAATTGCTGATTGAATCAACTGGAAAACAGTAGATTAATGAAGTAGGTATTACCTTCTAATCCTGTTTTTGTGTTTGTGACCAATAGGAAACAATCTAAATGCTTATTCGCAGGAGGTTGGGGGAGAAAATCATGGATTCCTACAGTGGAATGTAGTTGTTGCAGTGAATGAAGAGAAGCTGCATATATCCTATATTCTCATGAGTAATCATAAAACTTTAAGGATAAGGTAAAACAAATTGCTGAAGGATAAATATACAGTATGATCACTTATAGTTTAAAAACATGTTGAACAACAATATTATAAACAAAGGTAGTGTGTATTTTAAAGATTTTCAGACTTGGATTATCTGTATATTGATAACATGGATTTATAGAGCTGCCTTCAGATTAAAAGAAGTTTCTAAGGGGCACCTGGTTGCCTCAGTTGGAGGAGCATGTGACTTTTGATCTTGGAGTTGTGAGTTCAAGCCTCATGTTAGGTGTAGAGATTGAGTAAATAAACTTACAAAGAAAAAAAAAAAGTAAACTCTCTGTGAGATGAGCATTCTCTCATGTTGGTCTTACTCTTAAAAACAGAACCAAAAGTCCTGCCCTTTGTTTTGGTGCTCTGCACATCTTGCCTGGTTAGTAGGTATCTGTCAGGGGCAGACCTGTTTTCATTTAGTTTTAGCCCCTAATGGATGGGGGTGACTTTGACAATAGGGGTTAGGTAAGGCTCCTGCTTGAAACGGGCAGTCAGTCCTCTTGGAGTTACTTTCTGGAGTTCTAATGAAGCTCCAGGACAAGAGTGTGGTAGGAGAGGGAGGTGAATTAAGTGGATATTGAGGGTTAGGTTGACAAACACTCTCTCGCTGTTGAAAATGTGAAATAGCCGGCTCTCATTTTTAAAGTCATTAACAGTTGACTTTTCCTCCTTCCAAGGTGAAATTTCCTCCTTGTTTTTTTGAAATTGTAGCAAGTTCCCTGCATCTGCAAAATGGGGGTGATAATACTACCTTGTTAAGATAAATGAGATGTTTTACAGAATGTCCTTGCATTTGGTGCGTAGTGGACACCAAAAGGTGAATTATGTGATTTAGTAACAGATTAAATGGTCTGGGGGAAAAGGTCAGGAGGAAGGAGAGGAGGTGAACATTGATGGGAAGCCTAGTTTGGTGTATTTCACGATTTGCTAGGATTGTTTTTGAATACCAGAAGCATGGCAAAAATGCCATCACCATATTTCTGAAGAGAAGGGCATACAGCCTACCTTGTGGGGAGCATTGAACAGAATATTTGAGGTAGAAACTACTCATTTATGAATGCCTGGGCCCTTTCAGTGAGGGACTGGCTACACAGAGATCCCTAAGTGTGAAAATTGCCCAGATTTTTGTTTTTGTTTTTGTTTTTTTTCGTCCATAATTAGAGAAAACTGCCGCCAACAGAAATACAAAAGCATACCACAAAACAGTGTTCTCACTCAGTGGCCAAGGCACAGGCAGAATATTGATATGCATTGATTAACTTTGAATAGTTCAGTAAGGATTAGTATTTAGCCAACTGAATTATTCTGAAGAACTGACTCAATTTTCCGTTCTTTTTTTAAATTTTTTTTTAAAAAGATTTTATTTATTTATTTGACAGAGATTACAAGTAGGCAGAGAGGCAGGCAGAATGAGAGGAGGAAGCAGGCCCCCTGCTAAGCTGGATCCCAGGGCTCTGAGATCATGACCTGAGCCGAAGACAGAGGCTTTAACCCACTGAGCCACCCAGGCACCCTAATTTTCAATTCTGATTCTGAGTTTAACACAGTATCTTTCATCTTCAATTTCAACATGTCCTGAATATCTAGCATTAAGTGCACTTAATTAAGCATTGGTTATGGCTTAAGCATATGGTTCCCAAAATGTCAGGGTTGTTCTGGAATTTATATATGTTCCCAGAATTCCAGGAATGTAGTGGTTTGGCAGCAGCCAAAAATATATTATCTTTTGTATCTAAGGGATTACAAAAGGCCTTGTCGTTTGATAAGGACACAAGACTGTGACAACTGTCTTGAATCTCTATTAGCATGGTGGCAGATGTGTTTACTTTGGCTAGGAGAGTTTGTTTCCCATTTAATTGCTACCTCACAAATGCTGAGCTTTGGGGACAAAGGCGTGATAATTAGATACTACCTGAGCTTTGCACTTCAAAGGAAGCAATAGAAACTTTAAGGTGTTGGGCATCTGTGTGGCTCAGTCTGTTAAGTGTCTGCCTTCAGCGCAGGTCATGATCCCAGAGTCCTGGGATTGAATCCCGCATTGGGCTTCCTGCTCTGCAGGGAGTCTGCTTCTCCCTCTTCCCTTACCTCTCCTACTGCCCCCCACCCTCTTGCTGGAGCTAACTCTCTCTCTTGCAAAAATAAATAAAATCTCTCTTAATAAAAACAAAAACAAAAACTTTTTAAGTTGTTTGTGGACTTATATTTTTGAATAACTTCTGAAATCCTGACTTCATTTATAGTTAATAGCTTTCATATTGTTCAAACTCCCTCATTCCCTCTGGATCTGGGGAATTCCCAGTGAGGAGTTTGTGATCTTCCAATTCATATCTGCAGTTAGAGGCTAAATACCTGTTGCCAAACTGATTGCCAGTGATCTTTTTCTCCCAAATTTTCAAGATAGGAGTATAAGGTGTCTTGGGGTGTTCTATTCTGTGAGCTATTGGGAATCTGAAAAGTATGTTTTTCAGGGTTTTAGTTCACTTAAATTCTTGAACAGAGGAGGTTAATAAATCTATTCAGTAAGTTTCCTCCGCCTAGAAATTTAAATCAAATTAAATTTCTATCTCTGCATCAGCTTTTTTTTTTTTTTTTTTCATATATTCCATTAATTGGTAATGGCTAAAGGCCTGGGTATAAAGAAAAGCCACAATATTATTATAATTTCCTTCAGTCAAATCCTACAGTGTACCAGGCATGAAAAATTCATAGCTCAGACTCTCCTGATCAATGATGGAGTAGAAGCCACTGAGCATAATAACTACGCCTTCTCTGGAGGCTGTAGCACTGGGAGGACAGCGGCACACGGTGGCATTTTAATATCACCTATGACCGATTCTAGGTGGCCCATCTCTGACAAGTTAGACTCCGCTTTACCATGTTTAAACAAACTTGAGATTCCTTGCTGTAAGCTCTGTTTGTCAGTCTAGACAAATAGTTCAAGGTGGTTTGATTGAAGATTTTTAGCCTGTGTGCTGCTTACTGGTTGTTGAGCTGTAGAATTACTATATTTCTCCCTTCTGTCCTCATATTTTTAAGGCTTTAGTCCTCTTCCCTAGATATTACCTAACACCATGGACTGCAGTAATTTTCCATGCCTGCATGGTGGACAGGGTTTAGCCTTTATTAAGTATGAGTCAGAAGGTTAAATTGCCACCCAGTTTCTTCTCTTAAACCTTACTGAGGGATACTGTACCACTGTGGTTTCCAAAATATACAGAAGGATCCATTGGGATGGTAGGAAGAGGACATAAAACCTTGCTTTTTAGTGTTTCTATCTTACTGTCATGACATTTAAAATTTTATGTATAGTTTATAAAACATATGACATGTAAATAGTTATATGTATATATAATTATAAAAAATAAGGTGAATGGTCACCATATTCTCACTGATGGGAATGTGTATTTAAAAATGTTTGAAGGCTGCTAATCTATCCTATTACCAGAATTACCTTTTTAAATAGAAATCTGGACTCAGTACCTCCCAACTTAAAAGCCTTTAATTACTTCCTGTTGCTTACAGGATAAAGACCAGTCTACTTCGCATTATTTACAAGGACCCTCTCAAAGTCTGTTTAAGTCTGTGCTTCTTAAGCTGTCAGTGATAAGAGATCAGGGTTCCCCTGCACCCACAGTCTTCCAAGAACTGATACTTTTGTAATCAGTTATCAGAAAAAGGAATTGTTAGAAAAATGAAATTTAAAAAAGAAAAAGTAAGTCAAAGTTTTATTACTAAATTGGATAGATCAACATTACACTGCCACATTATGTGGTTTTTAAATGCTTATTCCCAATTTTGGGACTTCTCTCTTTGTGAGCCAAGCATCAATTTGCCGTCTACACTTGCAGAAAAACAAACGAACAAAACAAAAAAAACCCACACACAAACACAAAAACAACCCTGGGTTTTTGTTTTTTGTTTTTTTTTTTTTTGGTCCTATTTTTAGATACCTAGGTCATTTAAAACTAATAGTCTCAGAAATTCATGAGCTTTTACACCTGTATATAGTAGTTCTCAGAATGTGGTCTCTGGGCTAGTAGTGTCAGGATCACATGGGAACTTGTTAGAAATGCAGATTCTCTGGTTCACTTCAGACCTGCAGAATCAAAAACTCCGGCGGGGGAGGGGGGTGGGTGGGCGGCGCCTGGGTGGCTCAGTGGGTTAGGGCCTCTGCCTTCTGCTCAGGTCATGGTCTCCGGGTCCTGGGATTGAGCCCCTTATTCCATCGGGCTCTCTTCTCAGCAGGGAGCCTGCTTCCCCCTTCTCTCTGTCTATCTCTCTGCCTGCTTGTGATCTCTCTCTGTCAAATAAAAAACAAAAACAAACAAAAAACTCCAGGGGTGGGCCCTGGCAACTTGTGTTTGCATAAGCCTTCCTGGTAATTCTGATGCATGCTAAAATTTGAGAACCACTTACCCAGGGTAGCCCTACATGTCATTCAAACTGTGACACTTAAAATTTTTTTTTAAATTTTGAAGACAAACCATTAAAGACTCTCTTAATCTCACAAAACAAACTGAGGTTGCTGAGGGGAGGGAGGTTGTGGAGAGGGTGGCTGGGTTATGGACACTGGGGAAGGTACCTGCTATGGTGAGTGCTGTAAGTGTGTAAGCCTGATGATTCACAGACCTGTACCCCTGGGGCAAATAATACATTCTATGTTAATAAAAATAATTAATAAAAAAATAAAAAAAATTTATAACTGGAAGTTTGTACCTGTTAATCAGCTTTATCTGTTTCAACCACCCCTCTACCCACCTCCTTTCTAGCAACCATCAGTTCTCTGTATTTAAGAGATTTTCTTTTGATTACTCATTGTTTTGTGTTTTAGATTCCACAAACGAGTGAAATCAAATGGTATTTGTCTTTGTTTTGTTTCACTTAGCATGATACCCTGTAGGTCCATCCATGTTGTCGCAGATGGCAAGGTCTCATTCTTTTTTTATGGCTGAATAATACCTGTTACATATATATGCCACTTCTTTTCTGTCCATTCGTAACTGCAGCAGTTTTGGGAGTGAAATGGAACAGCATCCATAATGGTGCTGGGTAATCTGAGGTGGTTGTAGGCAAATGAGGGCAAATGACCACTCCTTTTACACCACATTCTTTCTCTTTTGCGAGAGAAGTTTCTGATGTGTTCTCTTGCCAGTGTTCCAAACATCCCCACGCAAATTTAGTCCATCTCTTTTTGTGATTTCACTTAGCCCATGGCCCACACCACTGCAATTGATGGTTATGCCTTAGAATATAATTATCCTATTGTGTTGTTATTATCTTTGTATCTGCTTGCTCTCTCATTAGACCTTCTCAGCCATTATCTTTTTGCCTATTTTAGTTTTTAAGTTACGAAATAAGACATGCTTTTTTTTTTTTAAAGATTTTATTTATTTATTTATTTGACATTTGGCGATCATAAGTAGGCAGGGAAGCAGACAGAGAGAGAGAGAGAGAGAGAGAGGAAGGAGGAAGCAGGCTCCCTGCTGAGCAGAAAGCCACATGTGGGGCTCTATCCCAGGACCCTGGGATGGTGACCTGAGCCAAAGGCAGAGGCTTTAACCCGCTGAGCCACACAGGTGCCCCAAGACATGCTTTTAAAATAAAATTCAAACAGCACTAAAATCTGTAAAGTTAATTTTTTAAAATCTCCTATCCCCATTTCTACTTTCTAGAATTTTTTTAAATTAAAATTTTATTTATTTATTTTAGAGAGATAGAGAGTGCACAACAGGGGGTAGAGTCAGAGTAAGAAGCAGACTCCTCACTGAGCAGGGAGCCCAATTCAAGACTCCTTCCCAGATCCCCAGGATCATGACCTGAGCCGAAGGCAGTCGCTTAAACAACTGAGCCACCCAGGTGCCCTACTTTCCAGAAGTTAATTACTGTGAAATTATCTTTCTCAATCTAGAAACCTACACACATACATATCTTTTTCTTATAAAAAGCAAATAATGCTCATACCCTGAAACTTGCTCTTTTCCCTATTCAGTTGTGCCTGTTAGGTAATGTCCTTGTGTTAACATAGAGGATTGAATTGTCAAAGCATTCTCATGTGAATGAGATCAAACCTCACCGAATGAGCACCAAACCATACTCCTGATTCAGTGGTTACAGGCAGGAGGTAGGGACAGACATTCCTTGCTAGAGGAGTACCCAGCCGAAAAATGGCACTTTTCTTCTTAGGACATTATCGACACACTTAAAATACCTAGTTATGTGTAGGTTGAATTAAATCATTTATAAATATATTTCTGATAGACAGACTTTAACCACAATTTTTAATTTGCTTACAGGAGTAAAATTCAACCTTAGGACACATTTTTTTTTTTTTTTTTAAGATTTTATTTATTTTGACAGAGAGAGATCACAAGTAGGCAGAGAGGCAGGCAGAGAGAGAGAGAGAGGAGGAAGCAGGCTCCCTGCTGAGCAGAGAGCCCGATGTGGGACTCGATCCCAGGACCCTGAGATCATGACCCGAGCCAAAGGCAGCGGCTTAACCCACTGAGCCACCCAGGCACCCCTTAGGACACATTTTTGTTTTGGGTTACTAGATAGGTTCTCAACAATATATACAGAAATGTTTTTCTCAAAGGAAACTTTTGGTGTTTGGGGAATCCTGAGTTTTATACTCCATTAGTTACACAAATAGAAAATGTCTATGTATCTTCTAGCCATGACCCTTAAATCCATTCATTCTCAGATTATTTACAAAAAGCAATTTAGACATTTCCTGACATTTAAAAATGAGGGGCTATCAAAAACCTTTAGGGTGTTTGCAAGGGGTTCTGATTATCAAGCTGGGAATCCTTCCCTAAAGGAGAGAGCCACAGGCTTACCATTAGCTGATTCCCTCCCCTTCTCATTTCAGTGGATTCAGACCTACTTTATTAGAATGCCTGATTGCTTTTGCCAGATTAATTTTTCCTGGAGTTTTGTTCATAACAATAAAGTAAATATCCTTGTACAATACATCTGTATGCCCTTTTACAAGTATTTCTTTTAGGGAGAACCTCAGAAGTAGCTCTTCTGGGTAAAAGAGAATGCAAATTTAATGTATCGATAGCTATTGCTAAAGTTGCTCTCCTAAAAGAGATTGTGCAAATTTATATTCCCACTTGTTTTTTCATGGCCTCTAGAATACATGCTATTATTAATTTTAAAAAATTGCCAGTCTGAGAGTAAAAAAATTATATCTCCTATTTTTCGCTTGCATTCTTTCTTTCAGAGAGGTTGATCTATTAATGACCACAGACAGAGCTGCTCTTGTCAATCCTCTAGGACCTTAGGCTACTACTATAGAAAAGGATAGTGCCATTGTAACGATCTTTTGTTACTGTTACCTGTCAATGGGTAGTGGTAAAGTTTGCACAGTTGAGACGCTGAGCTCATCAGTAGCGGTTCTGTCTATTCAGCAGTTCAGTGAACATTTAGATGGAATACATGGACCTTTTATCAATGCAGATGGCATCCCTTACTGGGTTTTAATACCCTTTCCTACTTAGTGACCTTGAACTAGAAGATGAAGACCTCATTCAGCAACTGTATGCAGAGTTGATGTAAGAGAATTTTCACGGTATAGTACTCCTGTTTCTTTGATGGTTCACTACAATCTGGAGTACCATTAGTATAAATGACTACTGTGAAAGTGCCGGTTTGGTCCTCGCAGGGGATTTGCTGGAATTTTGAGTTGTGATCACATTACATTTTAGGTTAGTTTGAACAAATTACTGGAATTAAAAATACAGATAATGGCAATATGTTGGGTGATTACCTTTTGGAGACTCAGATGACTACTAGGAATCTGGGACTGTGTGTGCTGCTTAGGGTCCCCCCCTCCCCCCGTAATCTCTAAAATCTTCACCTCTTAATGTAGATGTTCTTTTCCAGCCCAGGATCCTTTTTTTTTTCTTTTCTTTTCTTTTCTTTTTTTTTTTTAAACAAAATGAACTTTAAGTATAATTTGTAATTTGTATACAAAAAATACTGATTTAAAATATGTAAGTCAATGTATTTGGACAAATGTATACATCTGTGTAAACAAAAAGTACCCCATTTGAAACTTAGAACATTTCCATGACCCCAAAAAACTCCTTCAGATCCTTTCCCAGTCAGCTCCTTTCTACCCTGCTGAGGTAAACTAATCTATAACTATAGACTGAACTTCATGTGGATGGAATCATACAGTTTGTAACCATTTTTTATTTAGTTTCTTTCCCTCAACATAGTATTTTTGAGATCGATCCATGTTGTGTATATTTGTAGTTGTTTTTTGCTTTTATTCCCAAGAATTCTGCTTACATTCTATAAATAAAAATGCTACCAATATTCATGTATAGGTTTTTTGTGAGTTTGTATTTTTATTTTTCCTTGTAAGGATTTAGGAGTGGAAGTGCTGAGTCATAAGGTAAGTGTATTTTTAACTTTGTAAGAAACTACCAGACAACTTTTTAAAGCGCATGTGCCATTTTGCGTTTCTGCTAGTGATGTCGAGAGTTCCAGTTGCTTCATGTTTTCGTCAACATTCAGCAAATCGTGTGCTTATCTTTCTAGTTTGAGGAAACCTAGTGGGTTACTCAAGTTTTAATTTGAATTTGAGTGAAGTCTTTTGATGAAGCATGTTCTTGAGATTTTCTATAATTTTTTTTACAGAACTATAGATGAGTAGACACTAATGGAAAATCTTTTGTGTTTTAAAATTTTTCTTTAGGTTTCTTTAAAAGGGATTGAAGACAATCATTCAAAATGCCTGAAAATCCCGCTCCAGGTATACTAGATAATGTACTTCTATCAGTAAATTTATTACTGATTCAGAAGTGGAAGGTACAGTGGGATTAACTTGTGCTCTGATTATCCTTCTTCAAACAAGATAAATTGCAGGTCCTACAAGTTCTTGATCGCCTAAAAATGAAACTGCAGGAGAAGGGAGATACATCACAAAATGAGAAGCTCTCTCTGTTTTATGAGACACTAAAGAGCCCTCTCTTCAATCAGATACTCACACTTCAGCAGTCCATCAGGCAACTGAAAGGGCAAGTAAGTTACTCATCAGGGTTTTACATGTTAGTATATTCAAACCAGCAAAGAAACATGGGAGGAGACAGAGACAGACAAACTCTCTCTAAGTGCACTTAATTCAGCAAGAAGACTGTACTGGGATTTGTGAACTGTAGGTAGCACTGGCATGGATAGTTTGGAATATTTATGGGGGTTTCCTGGCTGGCCCACTCTGTAGAGCATGTGACCGTTTATGTTAGGGTCTTGAGTTCAAGCCTCATGTTGGGCATAAAGCTTACTTAAAATGTTTATGATAAATGTTGTGTTTTGTTTTGGAATATAAGTTGTACTTATTTATTTATTTATTTTTAAAGATTTTATTTTATTGACAGACAGAGATCACAAGTAGGCAGAGAGGAAGGCAGAGAGAGAGAGAGAGAGAGAGAGAGAGAGAAGCAGGCTTCCTGCGGAGCAGAGAGCCCGATGCGGGGCTCTATCCCAGGACCCTGAGATCATGACCCAAGCCGAAGGCAGCAGCCCAAACCACTGAGCCACCCAGGCGCCCCAAGTTGTACTTATTTAAATAGGCGGGGCTCAATCCCATGACCTGGATCATGACCTGAGTCGAAGGCAGAGACTTAACACTGAGCCACTCAGGCACCTCAAGATTTATTTATTTTAGAGAGAGAGAGCACATTAGCTGGGAGAGGTCAGAGGGAGAAGGAGAGGAGAGGGAGAGAGTCTCAAGCAGAGAGACTTGAGACTTTGTTCATTACACATACAGAGTTGTGATCTCACAACTCTGAGATTTTGACCTTAGCCAAAACCAAAAGTCAGACACTCCATGGACTGAGCCCCAGGAAGCAATACATTTTAACCTAGTAAATATTCTGTGTAATACTAAATGAAAACTATTTGTAGCCTAACAAACACATAGATTCACATATCTGTGTCTTATTTTTCTCATGTCTAAATATTTAATTTGCAAATTATACATGTAATGGGTACAACAGAATATTTATTAAGTAGAAATAATTTATTTTCTATAAGTTTCTGCTAATGATTCTCTTTTGTTTTTCTCTTCAACAGCTCAGCCACATACCCTCAGATTGTTCAGCCAACTTTGATTTTTCTAGGAAAGGTTTATTAGTGTTTACACATGGTACCATTCCTAATGGGAATGCCCAAAGACCCTCTAATAACTCGACTGTCTCTGGGTTATTTCCTTGGACTCCTAAGTCGGCAAATGAAGACTTTAAGTCAGTCATTCAACAGATGGCTCAGGTAAAGTTTTATCTTGTCATGGGACTATTTAGCTGTATTTCTTCTGTTATAGATTAAGAAAGAAAACAGTACTCCCTCTTTAAAAAGAAGAATACTCTATTTTTGCCTTAAAATTTGCTACTCTGTGTGGTTTGCTCACATTTTTATTTTGTTAGGAGAGATTGCTACTATTTCTAACTGTGTATTAGAAATTTATTGGCTTAAAATTACTCAAGGAAAATATCTGTATGTGGTAAGGAGTTTTTAGATAATTACTCCAATTTGACACATTTCTGGACTTGAAAAGAAAGATTATGATTTCGATTACAGGAAAATTGATGTCTATAAGAAGTGATAGAATTTCCTTTGAAACTGTTTTTAATTTTTTATCAAAACAGAATTAATGGGAGTTAGAGTTAATATGATTTGGGTAATCTCAGGAAACATTTGAGAGAGTAATCTAATCCAGTTTTATCCCTAATACCTATTAAAAATTAAATAGACAGTTGAATTTTTGGATGTGTTAGTTTTGTCTTTGTTCAGCTCATCTTCTAATAGGTGTCTTTAAAAAATGAAAGTCGAGTTTTAAGATCAAAAAGAATCTCTTTAAGGTATAATATTTAAATAATCTATACTAATTCCTTTTTTGACTTTATAAGTCTATCCTCTTAATTTGACTAATAATTATTTTTATGTGATGCTTTTGTTATGTGATTACATTTATGAAGTTCTCATGTCATAAATGCAGTTATTTTAAAGCAATCAAATATTTGTTCATTACACATACAGCCCATTTGAATGGAGGCCTTTCCGTAAACCTAATAAAATGGAATATTAATTCATCACAATAAAATTAAAAACAGGATCCTAACAAATGCAGCTGGTTCTAACTTAGGCTGAACACTAGCGTATTTTTGATATCTATTTTGCTTTCTTCATTTAAAAATGTTTTTTTCACGAAGAGAATTTAGAGAATGCAGTGTAAAAAGTAATTTAGAACTTACTTTGGAAAAAGTTGTTTTTCTCAGGAGTTTTCACCCAGTTTGGGCTTCATCTCATAATGTGAATGAAGTGTGAAAATTTCTCTCTGATTCTCTGAGGTTGCAGAACACTGCACACTCCCTCTTACGTCCTACTGAAAATAATCAAGTGAGAGGATTTCCAGAAATAATTTATTGCTGAAATGCTAAGTTTTTTGGACAGAGATGACTTAGGAGAAGCTGTTTTTTGTGTTGCTCACAAAAATAGCAATTTCAGTTCTTTGGAAAGGGTACGGTTAGGTAGATCTGCTTCATAGACTTTTTTTTTTTTTTTTTTTAAATCCCCCTTTAGGGCCGGCAAATTGAATATATCGATATAGAGCGGCCTTCATCTGGAGGCCTTGGATTCAGTGTGGTGGCCCTGAGAAGTCACAGTCTGGGACAAGTTGATGTCTTTGTGAAGGAAGTACAGCCGGGGAGTGTAGTAGACAGGTGAGAGGGATGTTTCCTTTTGCATTTTGCTAATCTTTTCTTTGACAGTTCTGAAAACACTATTCTGAAGAGAGTAAGAAACTAGTAATAAAATCAGTTAACCGGGGGCGCCTGGGTGGCTCAGTGGGTTAAGCCGCTGCCTTCAGCTCAGGTCATGATCTCAGGGTCCTGGGATCGAGTCCCGCATCGGGCTCTCTGCTCAGCAGGGAGCCTGCTTCCCCCTCTCTCTCTCTCTGCCTGCCTCTCCATCTACTTGTGATTTCTCTCTGTCAAATAAATAAATAAAAATCTTTAAAAAATTAAAAAATAAAATTAAAAAAAAAAAAAAAAGCAGTTAACCGTAGCAGCTAACATGTTCCCTTTCCACATGCATTTGTCAGGCCTTGAGCAGATATTTCCACATGTACTTGTGGCGGCCATCTAGCTAGTAGTGCCATTACCCTGTTCCGAAGGTGAGAAGGCTAAGTTCAGAGAGGTCCAGTGCTTTTCCTGTAGTCACAGAGCTACTGATGATGGAACTGTGAGCCATGATACGATTCCAGGACAGTCTGACGGCCAAGCTAGTGTGCTTTCCGTTCTGCCATACCCTCCCACAGTCGGACGTGGTATCTTAGCTACGTCTGATCAGTAACATAGAGATACTGAAATTCACATTCTGCATACTGTGTGGCTTATTAAACTTAAAATTATAACAACTATTTCGGTGCTCATATCATACTGTTCTGTACTTCTCTTGTCAGTTAAAAGCCTCCTCAAATCTGTGTGATCCCCCCTATTGCACTGAGCCATTGTTTTTGCATTTTAAGGGGTATGTTCAAGCCTTATATTCTTTCTCTATTTGATTTCAGGTCTTTTGTTTATTATTCATTTAACAGGCACACTTCATTACGTGGCTGCTGTCTATTAAAATAATAGCAACAGTAGTGGTTCTATTATTTAAAAAAACCTCTCAGCCCATAATAGATACTTGAATTCACATTCTCCATTCATAGGGGATCAGTTCTAGGCTCTGCACCTGAAAATTCAGAAATAATGGGTTTCCATGACTTTTGCAACTTTTATTCTGCCATTTCATGCAGCATTTCTTCAAGTATGTTCTGAGGAATCTTAACAGTGGTCAGATGTATTTATGAAATTCTGTTCCTGGAGATTGGGTATACATAGTTAGGATAGCCATATGGTTTATTGTCCATGTTGGGAGGGTTTTGGGACTGGGGGGTTTCTGTTAATGACCCTGAGATAGCAAGTATAGAGTAGGGCTATTCTGGCAAACGTAAACAACCTAGGTGAGTCCAAACTTAGGGTCACTTAGCTTTAGTTTATTTGAGACTGTTCTGTCCCTTGACAAAAAGCCTATTTAACTTCTATTGGCCCAACTTTCCTTCCTCTTTTTTTTAACTTAAAAATTATTATTGGTATAGAGTTCACATACCATAAATGTCAGCATTTTGAAGTGTACAATTCAGTAGTTTTTAGTGTATCTTCAATGTTGTGCAATCTTGTTGTGGTCAGTCCTTATGTCTGAGGTATTCTGTACTAAGTCTGTAGTTACAGATTGAGGTGAGCATTTTCCAAAAGAGAAGTTTGATATGTTAGTGTGTAAAGAGCCTTGGCCAAGGCTAAGCAGTCAGGTGGATTCCCAGAGACAGCAGTGCTTAGAGGGAAACTTGAGACAATGGAGTCTGCAAAGAGCAGAAGGTGTCAGGAATAAAAAGACTGTCTTAAGCAGTAGTCTTAATGGGAGAAGGAACACAGCTCCTATTCTTGGAGTGAGGCTGATACTTACCTGCTATGGGAGCTTAGTGCAAGAGAGTACGAGAAAGAACTGGAAACAGGTGGGTTCGGTCATACTTGACCTTCCAGATCATGTTAAATGGTTTTCTTGATCAGTTCTTCTTTTCTCCTGAGGACTTTCCACATAGAACTGTGTTATTTTAGGAGCTTACCTAAGACCCTTTGGCTCTGAGAGTAATAGAATCCATTATTTTCGAAAGTTGCAATAGACAAGTTGTCTCCCCTTAAATGAAAATTCAATATATATAAATTTTCAATATATATATATATGTGAATTCAATATATATAAATAGCATGTGGGAGTTAAATTATAAAAGTAGCAGTAAAACTAATTCTGTTCAACTTAAGAATGCATCAAAATCATATTTTGCAGGAGATCTCTCTTCTCTACAATTTGTTTATCTGGGGTTGAGGTTATATTCCCTGAGCAGATACTAACTGGAAGGAAATGCAGTGTCCTGGTAGTCTATTGGGTAAAGCGGGGGAGGTAGATTAAAATAGATTGATTTTCAGAAAATAGAAGATTTGAACGTGAGTAAATTAAGAACTTACACAAAATGAGTTACATCAAGGTTGAAAAGAGCCAAGAACATCTCATTCATTTGGGATTAATTAAGAAGTTTTCCTTAATGAACAAGCTGTGAATAGGAATTTAGATAAAGAAGTCAGAGAAAGAAGGACATTGGAGGTGGAAAAAGAAAGTAATTTCTAGTATCGTCTGTAGTGGTTACATTTAAAAAGAAATGTAGGACTCAGGAAAGGTTCACGAGCAACATTCTCAATTTACAAAATATATACCTCAAAATTATAAAAGTAATACATACATATAATAGAAAATTACAAAATATAGAAATATAATAAGCGAACTCTAGGACTTTGACTACCCTAAGATAACTAGGAAATACTTTAGAATGTTTTCTTTTTATAAAAACAAGGTCATGGAGCATATATAGTTTTCTATCCTTAGCTCAACATAATAAGTCTTTCCTAATATTAAAAAAAGGATGTATAAGCAAATTTTTATTTTTTTTTTTTCTAAAGAGAAAGCACAAGAGCAATTGAGGGGAGAAAGAAAATCCCAAACAGGCTTCATGCCCATTGCAAGCCCATTGTGGGACTCCAGTCCTACGACCCTGAGATCATGATTTGAGTTGAAATCAAGTGTCAGCCACTCAACTGACTGAGCCACCAGGTACCCCAGGATGTATAAGCAACATTTTTTTTTTCAAGATTTTATTAATTTATTTGTCAGAGAGTGAACTTGCGAATGTGCACATGAGTAGGCGGAGAAGAGGGAGAAACAGGCTCCCTACTGAGCTAGGAGCCAGATGTGGGACTCAATCCCAGGACCCTGGGATCATGATCTGAGTGGAAGGCAGATGCTACACCAACTGAGCTACCCAGGCGTCCCTAAGCAGCATTTTAATGATACCTGATTTAGTGGAGAGACACCAATGATTTTGACGTTAAAAAATAGATGTTTTCACATCTAACTTGTTAGTTTCAAAAGAGAATCTAAAACATGAGTGTCTATCCTCAGAAAACTTACAAGTTAGTAGGATTTAACTAGCTCTGTCCACGGCATACTTAGTATGAATGAATATTCAGTGAGTGGTAAATGAGTGGGTCAGATCCCCGTGATAATGAGGTAAGTGATGGGGAGGGTGGAAGAGAGATTGACACTCAGCTGGATCGCAGTAGGTAGATTGATTTGGCTAAGCAGAATCAAAGGGCATCAGAGATGGAAGAAACAGTCTACACAAGAGAGGGAAAAGGCAGACATGTTTGAGTGGAAAAGAGTAGATCAGAATAGTTGGAAAAAGGGTTTATGTGCAGAGGAAGCCCAGTTGGAAGGAGTCCTTGAGGACCACATGCACAGGCCTTTGAATACCAACCAAGTTTATCCTGTGTCCTTGAGCTCAGAAGTTAACCAAATTCTGGGGCCACCCGGCTGGCTCAGTCCGTAGAGCATGCAACTCTTGATCCGGGGCCTGTAAGTTTGAGCTCCATGTTGGGTGTAGATTACTTAGTAAATTTCAAAGATTTTTTATTTATTTGACAGACAGAAATCTCAAGTAGGCAGGGAGGCAGGCAGAAAGAGAGGGGGAGGCAGGCTCCCTGCTGAGCAGAGAGTCCAATGCGGGGCTCGATCCCAGGACCCTGGGATAGTGACCTGAGCCGAAGGCAGAGGCTTTAACCCACTGAGCCACCCGGGCACCCCTACTTAGTAAATTTTAAAGTAAAGACTTTAAAAATAATTTTAAAAAGTTGCCAGAGGCACCTGGGTGACTCAGTTGGTGAAGCATCAGCCTCTTGATTTTGGCTCAAGTCAGGATCTCAGGTTCATGGAATTGAGCCTCGCGTCAGCCTCCATGCTCAGCAGGGCATCTGCCAGAGATCTCCCTCTCCCTCTGTCTTTCCCCCAGTTCTTACTCTGTCTCTTAAATAAATAAATCTTAAAAAAAAAAAAAAAGTTACCAAATTCTGATCTATAAAGTTTTGCTGAATCTGCTGTGACCTCAGAAAGATAGGGGCAATATAATGGAGTTTTCATGATTCCGAATTTATGAATTAGATTAATGAATTAGATAAACCCCTTCTCAGGGGGATTTTGTATTTTGAAGGTTAATAGTGTTCATTTATGAAACTGTGATGACAAGAATTTGTTCTCTTTCCTTTGGCTCTCTCCTTATTGGTCAGTAATCTCAGATAATTATTATATATATTCAAGTTGGGTGATACCAGCATAAAGCGAACCTAGCAAAATAAACCTTGAGAAGTTTTGAAAGTTTGGTTTTAAGCATTAACTAAGGATCTGCCTTAGATGGAGATAATGAAGTCAAATACATAAACCAGAGTAAATCCTAAAGTGAAAGAGTATGGTTCAGAGTCCGCTGACTAAGATAAGATGCTATACTTCTCCAGGCTTTAATTTCTTGCCTGGAAAATATAAGTGCTTTTTAAAAAGGATTTTACTTGAGAGAGAGAGGGAAAGAGTATAGGCAGGAGCAGGGGGAGGGGCAAGCAGACTCCATGCTGAGTGCGGAGCCCGACATAGGGCTTAACATGCTGGGCTCCATCTCAGAACCCTGAAACCATGACCTGAGCAGAAATCAAGAGTTGGATGCTTAACTGACTGAGTCCCCCAGGTTCTCCTGTAACTAAGTAAGAGACGGTTGTGAGGATTAAATGAGATAATGCCTGTAAAGCATCTAGCACAGTTTGTGGCTCCTAACAAGTGGTCAGAAAATAGTAACTATAATAGTGTTTTTTTCCCTTAAGGTTTTACTAATTTCTTTTAAAAACAGTTATTATTGGGGTGCCTGGATGGCTCAGTTGGTTAAGCGACTGCCTTTGGCTCAGGTCATGATCCTGGAGTCCCGAGATTGAGTCCCGCATCGGGCTTCCAGCTCCGTGGGGAGTCTGCTTCTCCCTCTGACCCTCTCCCATCTCATGCTCTCTCTCACTCTTTCAAATAAATAAATAAAATCTGAAAAAAACCCCAGTTATTATTATTTTTTTTACTTTGGTTAGCAGTTGGGCATTTGGGGACTGGGTCAGAGAAAAGGGCTTAAATATAGATTTAGAAGTAACATCTGTTGATTTTCAAGGAGAGTTTGGCCTGACATTTGACAAATGTCAGAGAAGCAAAGGTTGATGGAGACAGGATGACTCTCCTGGAGAGACGGTTATCAGTGAATTTGAGGATACAGTTGTCCTGGTGTGGTATATGCTGAAGTCAGGTTGGAAGGGCTACAGTAGTATAGGGTTTATGCACTAATGGGGGCAGTGTTCTTATTCGCAAAACCTTAGCTGTGGGGCCCCACACATTGCTTTTGGTTATTTTTGTAGCCGAATGGTTTTGTGTGTATGTATACATACACATGGGCATGTGTGCATGCACACATTTACGGGTGCACTACTTAATCGGTTAATTAGCTAATAAGTGCTTTGATGAGAAGCACTCTGAAGAGCTCTGTTATGTAATTATTTGAATAACTGTCCTAAGTGAAGTAGTGCCATAAGAAATAAACGGCTTCGCTTGAATAATAGATTTTTTTAAAAAGATACTATTATATCATTTATAACAGAATTTTCTTATTCTATCAAGGGATCAAAGATTAAGGGAAAATGACCAGATATTGGCTATTAATGACACACCACTGGATCAGAACATTTCCCATCAGCAAGCAATTGCGTTATTACAACAAACCACTGGATCTCTGCGTCTGGTTGTGGCCAGGGAACTGGCCCACACAAAAACCTCTGCCAGCCTAACTGATCCTACGCTGCCTGAAACAGTGAGTTGCAAATTTGGAAAAATAACTTAATTTTGAGTTAATGCTACTGATCTTAAGAAGTGTAAAGACATTTAGAAGGTGTTATTTTACTTGTCATACTTTAGGAAAGATGATCACATCTCTAAATACAGCATTAGCATAATAAACAAGATATTTCACAGAAGATTCTGTTTTGTTTTTTCAGTGTCCTGTGGTTCTCCTTATTTAAGGTTATTATTTAATGTAGAAGGTGAATTGTAATTATGCATAACTTATTTGGTGATGGAAAGAGTCTTGTGTTCCTTGGAGATGTAGGCAGTTCCTTAATTAAGCTGAGAGTTTTTATTGGAGATTTACTGTTGAGTATCTTCAGTAAGATTTAGTTATTTTATTTATTTCAAAAACATTATTTTTGTGAATGATACTGGGTGTTGATGACTAGGTTGTTGACACTGTAAAATTATAGAAGTTTTCCTTTTCATGTAAATGTGTATACTGAGCAATTTAAAAGAATAAAAGCTTATGTCTCTTTTGGGAATCTTTCAACTTGGTTTATAACGTTTTACAGATTTTGGCCTCCATCTTCAGAATGCAAGCTAATAAATCTTATTTTCTTATAACACTAAGTGCTGGCTGATTAATTTTCATTCATTGGGGTGAAAGAAACAATGGACCGTCTGGATATAGTACAAGGTCACAACACAAATTAACGTATAGACATTTTCCCTGTTGTAATCAGTGATATTTATACAGCACAATTTACATAATAAATACAATGAACAAAGTGGGAAAGTGCTTTGCATAGTGGTTAAGAACAGGGGCTCTGGAGCCAGGCTAAGGTGGGGTCAAGTCCAGTTCTTCCACTTCCTAGCTGTGTCCTATCAGGAAGTTTCCTTGACTGCTCCGCTCCTCAGTTTCTTCTGCTTGTCCTTGAAACTCATAACCGCATCTGCGGTTTCAAATGCGGTTTAAATGAGAATGCACGTGAAGAGCTAAGCACAGTGCCTGGTACAGAATATACACTCTATGAATATTAGCTGTGATCCTTAATTCAGGCATATTTTAGCAAAACTTGTTACTTCCCAGATACTAGATATTGTTTCTGACCTGGATTTATTACATATCCTAATATCCCTGGTTATTTTAACCTTGCAACTTAGTATATTTTAACCTTCCAACTCAGTATAATAGTAAAACCGGTAAATATACCCTGTTGAGCTTGAGATGAGAATTTTATTCTCCAATTTAATGTACATTTCTTTTCTTTCTTTCTTTTTTAAAAAGATTTTTTTATTTTGGAGAGAGAGTGGGTGGGGAGGAGGGCCGGAGGGAGAGCGAGAGAATCTTAAGCAGAGTCCCTGCTGGGCACGGAGCCAGAAGCTTGATCTCACCATCCTGAGATTATGACCTGAGCTGCAACTAGAGTTGAATGCTTAACCAACTGAGCCATCCAGGCGCCCCTATTGCACATTCCTGATGGAAACCTACTAGTTAGAGGGAAAAGGCTTAACGTCTCTCAGTCTGATTGATGTAGTCCTATTGCTCATGTCTTCAGTGGGGCCTGCCTTTCCTCTCCCATATAAGAGCCTGCTTAATTAGTCTCTTTACCTCATGTCCTCAGCATTTCATCCTTCATATTGCTGCCACAATAATCTTCCTAAACCACTGCTTTGTTCCTGTCCTTCCTTCCTTTTTTCTTTTCCTTAAAGATTTTATTTGTCAGAGAGAGAGAGAGCGTGAGCACAAGCAGGGGGGGGAGTGGCAGGCAGAGGGAGAAGCAGACTCTCTGCTGAGCAGGGATCCCGATGAGATCCTGATGAGGGGCTCGATCCAGGACCCTGGGATCATGACCTGAGCCGAAGGCAGACCCTTAACCGACTGAGCCACCCAGGCATCCCTATCCTTCCTTTTTAAAACCTTCAGTTATTCCTTTGCTTATCCAGTTACGTAAATTCAATCTTTTTTTTTTTTTTTTTTTTTAAGATTTTATTTATTTAACAGAGCCAGCAAGAGGGAACACAAGCAGGGGAGGGGGGAGGGGGAAGCAGGCTTCCCACTGAGCAGGGAGCATGACATGGGGCTTGATCCCAGGATCCTGGCACCACGACCCAAGCCTAAGGCAGACACCCAATGACTGAGCCACCCAGGTGCCCCTAAATCCAATCTTTTGACGATGCCTTGACCCATTCTGTTATTTGGTCCCACTTTGTTCTTTGGTTTTCCCTTTTGCTTGGATATGTGTTTTTATTTTTTTCTCCCTATAGTGCAATTAACACGTGACTTTTTCCTCAAAGCTTTCCATAACTCTTCATTGGATTTGACTTCTTATTTCTACCCCCCACCCATCCTTTATAATATTTTGAGATTCTCTTTCAATTCAGGTAAACACATACTTATTTGTTCCTGGGCATTATGCTAGATACTAGGTACAGACTGGAGAATGAGGCAGCAAGTCTCTATCCTCTTTGAGCTATATGTTTTATGATTCAGTATTCTTGTCTCATTTTAATTATTTGTGTTTTAGATTATCTTTCTACTGGGTTATATGATTCTCAAGGGTGGGGGCCATCTAATCATCTTTATATATATCCTAGCCTCTGGAAAACTGCCCTGATTACTTGTAGGCATGTTCAATTTGTGGTATATCTTTTACTTTAGTAATTAGTGTATTGGAAAGCTAAGTATCTGTTTCACTAACATTTTGGCTTTTATTTCCCATTGATTTATAGGTTCATTGGGGGCATATTGAAGATGTTGAGCTCATTAATGATGGCTCTGGATTAGGTTTTGGAATAGTCGGAGGAAAATCAAGTGGTGTGGTTGTGAGGACGATCGTTCCTGGAGGATTAGCAGATCGAGTAAGTTGACTTGTTTGTTCTTATTTTGGTGTCATACAGTTTAAATTGTGTGGGTTGAAATGTAATTTTATAACATGAATTATTAGGATATAGGATTCCATAACTAGAATTTATGTGTTGCTAAAAATATTTTTTATTCCCATGAATGTTAACATATACTCACTTGGCTTTATTAGAAACATTTCCTAAGTCAACTTTTTTTTTTCTTGGCTTGTGGTTGACAGTCTTCTTGATTCCATCAGAGGACAATATTTTTTGTTGAAGAGGTGTTAATAGATACTGTATTTTGAATATCTGTATTCTCTCCCAGTGTATCTTTCAAGCACGTAAATGCTAAACTTACAAGATACAGTGATTATAAACATTTGCCCCAATATTGTATGTGTTAAATTTCACTGGAATTATAGTTTTCTGGCATTATAAGTCAAATGACTACAGTTCAGTATTTAGCAGTGTTTAAACTGAAAGTGGGCCTTTTTTTTTTTTTTTTGTTAAACCAGGCTCTGTGCCTAACATGGGGCTTGAATTTGCAGTCCTGAGATCAAGAGTCACATGCTGCACATGAGCCAGCCAGATGCCCCTTAAAGCAGGCCATTTTAAAACTTATGAACTATTTCTGCTTAGTTTTACATTGAAGAAAATATTAAACTTTGAATTTAGTTTTTAGAAAAGTAGTCCAGAAATTTAGTTATGATGCCACTTAATAGTGAGGCCATAGTTTTGTGAACTGTCCTTGATAACCAGAATAGTATGTAAATTTCACTAATTGATGTTTAGTTACCTACATATATATCCCTTCTGATAAGCATAAGGAAAAATGGACTTGCAAATGTAGCTTTGAGGTAAATTCCTCAGCTCCCCATTTCTATTTAAGGTTTCATCTTACACAAACTGTGGAGCTGCTAATATTTTTGTTTTCAGCCTCCACTTGTATTTAGAGAAGCTGCTTTCAGAGTTTGCTTTGTGGGGCTCCCTGAAACTCTTGCAGGGGACCTGTGGGATTAAGACAAGGAAATGGCAGCAAACCATGCTGGTGGTCATTGTGTTCTTCTCCACCACGTGGTTGCAACAAAAGAGTAGTCTTAAGAAAGTGCAGCAAAGGGACGCCTGGGTGGCTCAGTTGGTTAAGCAGCTGCCTTCAGCTCAGGTCATGATCCCAGCGTCCTGGGATCAAGTCCCACATCGGGCTCCTTGCTCAGCAGGGAGCCTGCCTCTCCCTCTGCCTCTGCCTGCCATTCTGTCTGCCTGTGCTTGCTCTCTCCCCCTCTCTCTCTCTGATAAATAAATAAAATCTTAAAAAAAAAAAAAAAAAAAAGAAAGTGCAGCAAAAAAATGATTATTTCTGGCAAATTTTGACCTTTCAGTGCATGTCTTTTTTTTTTCTTTTTAAAGATTTTATTTATTTATTTGACAGAGAGAGATCACAAGTACACGGAGAGGCAGGCAGAGAGAGAGGGAGAGAAGCAGGCTCCCTGCTGAGCAGAGAGCCCAATGCAGGACTCGATCCCAGGACCCCGAGATCATGACCTGAGCCGAAGCCAGCAGCTTAACCCGCTAAGCCACCCAGGCGCCCCAGTGCATGTCTTTTTAATATTGAGTGACAGAATGGGACATATACTGTGTAGCACTTCTGCCACATATTGAGTTACGACGGTTGGTTTGAGAAATATAACTGTGAGAGGAACTAGCCACTTTTTTATATGGAAAACATGAAAAAAAATTTAAAATATTTAGCTCTCATTCAAAAAAGTTTTTTTGAAATATGACATATAATGTTACATGAGTTTTAGCTGTACAACACGATTTGATGTTTTATCCTGTGAAATGACCACCACAGTAGTCTGGTTAACATCCACCACCACACATAGTTACATTTTTTTTCTTGTGATTAGAACTTTTAAGATCTACTGCCTTAGCAACTTTCATATATACAATGGAGTATTGTTAACTATAGTCACCACACTGTACATTATATCCCAATGACTTATTTATTTTATGATTGGAAGTTTGTACCTTTTGACCATTTTCACACATTTTGCCTACCTGCTATCTCCCCGCCCCCAACTTCTGGCAACCACCAGTCTGGAATAGCATTTTTATTTTTGAAAGAGTAATTGACAGAAAAATTATGTTTATTCAGACTTGGATGCTTGGCAGACATTTCTTTGAAAATGAATGAAGCAAGCCTGTCACTTCAAGGAAAACAGCTGACAGCATTTGTGGGTGATGATAAAATTTGAACTTTCAAGCAAAAATTAGAATTCTGGAAAAGTTGTGTTTTATCATGAGTTTGACATTTTCCAATATTTAAAGACTTTTCTGATTAGATTATTGCTGATATTAGTAATGATTTTTATAATATTATATAATGAAATATGTCAATACTTGGAAGATCTGCGTGAGTCTGTGGATCAATATTTCCTGAAGATCAGTGTGTGGTATGACATTATATAGGTAAACGGTCCATTCAGGATTCAAGATTGATCAATAGATGTTAATGAGATAGTATTTGAAAGTTTGTTGATGAAGTTGCAGATTCCACATTGCAATGGATCTTTAAGAAACCACAAATTGTCAAGTTTGGTGTGTTATCAGAGAAGAATAGACTTGAAGGGCTGTTAAAATACTCCTCCATTTTCCAACTATGTATCTAATTGAGGCCAGATTTTCTTTATATACTTCAGCCAAAACAACATATTACAGCGTACTGAATGCTAAAGCAGATGTGCAAAGCCAATTGTCTTCTTTTAAGCCAGCTATTGAAGGGATTTCCAAAAATATTTTAAAATACCACTCTTCTCACCATTTTGTTTTAGAAAATATAGCTTTTATTTTCAAAATAAAAAGTGTATGTATCAACATATAGAAATATATATTAGTATAGTATATGTATTAAATATTTTAAAAATTCCCCCCCCCCTTTTTTTTTTAAGATTTTATTTATTGATTTGAGAGGGAGAGAGACAGAGCACAAGCAGGGGGAGAGGCAGAGGGAGATGGAGAAGCAGCCTCCCCACTGAGCAGGGAGCCTGATGTGGGGCTCGATCCTAGGACCAGGAGATCATGACCTGAGCTGGAGGCAGATGCCCAACCGTCTGAGCCACCCAGGGGCCCCTGTGCTGTTTTCTAATTTAGTAGATAACAACAGAGAGAACCACATAAGCAAAAGCTCTTTGAGATTCCCAGTAATTTTTGAGATAAAATTGATATACAATATACTGCACATAGGTAAAGTATACAGTTTAATAAATTTGACATATGTTCACTGGCAAGTTGAAATATAGAGGGCAGGCTAGCAGGGTAGAAACTCAGGCAAGAGTTAATACTGCAGTCTGGACTTCACAATTTGTAGGGCTGGTTGGCACGATTTCTTGGGAAACTCAGGTGGGATTTCTGTTACCGTCTTAAGACAGAATTCCTTTCTCTCAAGGAAATCTCAGTTTTTGCTCTTCAAGCCTACAATTGATTTGATGGAGCCCCTCCCACTTCACCCCTGTTATCAAGGGTAATGTTCTTAAAATCAATCAGTTGTAGATGTTAATCATATATACCTCCAAAATACCTTCACAGTAACAGCTAGACTAGTGTTTGACCAAAAAACTGGGTACCATTGCCTAGCCAAGGTAGTCCATAAGCTTTCACCCTTACACCATCTGTCTCCTCAGTGAAGAAAATGAACATATCCAACACCCACGAAAGCCCATTTCTCTGTCCTCAATAATTAAGAATGTGAAGTGTTTCTGAGACCAAAAAGGCTGAGAATTGTCATTTTATGGATCTTTAAAACACAACTTGTGACAGAAAATATATTCTTAAGGGTTTTTGGAAATTTTTTGTAACCTGAAAAAGAATGAGATATTCTGGAGTATTTTGATCTTTTTTCTCATATTCCCTCCCCTCCCCCTTAGCAATTTTTATCGGCTTGTTTGCTGGAGTAGCATTTTTCAAGATGCAAAGTGGAGTAGTTACTGTGAAAAACAAAGGGTCAGATAAATTTAGAAAACAGCAAGTTAAACAAAATCAAATAGACTTTTTTTACTGTAAGAATTTTCTGAGTTTTTAATATCCTAATGTGCATTAAGAATTGTCACAAGGAGAATACGATGTGCAGTTTCCCAATTAATCCCTTTGAGACACTGTTGGGAAAGGCCCAGGTCTGATTTTCAGCCTTTACTGGAAGGGCTTGTCACTATTTCAGGTCATCAAGGAGGGGGTTAGAGTATGCCCATCAGTCATGATGCAGAAGCAAATGTTTATACCAGACATTGTTATCTGCCTAATATACATTATTCTTATGTAATCCTGAAGACAGTCGTAAATTTTATTTTCAAATTATAGATATGGAAACTGTAAAGAAATTGCCCAAGGCTACTCAACTAGGAAATGACAAAGTCAAGATTGAGTCCACATCTGTTTAACTCTTAAGTGTGTCTTTTATGGCTTAAATCTATTTATCTGAAGTTCATCTTAATGTTTTTCTTTTCCAGATGTAATTTTTGTCCAGGATTGGTCTAAGCTTATCTAAATAGCCAGCTCTAGAAACAACAGAATTATTGACATTTTCCTGTAAGGGACTATAGTGAGGCCTAAACATAGGAGAGGGAGCCATCCCCTCTCTCTTCTCATCTCAGCTAATGGCATTTAAGATCTCTTGAACTGACTCTGTGCATTGTTTCTAAGCCTTTGTAAGTTGTTGCTCATGTAGACTGGTCATAGCTTTAAAAGAATGAAAGGGAATTATTGCTTTTAATTAAAATGTACTCATGTTTTGAATATTAATGCTCACTGTTGACTGTGGCAATCTTTATGGTAAAGGACTTATAGATAAGTCTTAAGTCATTAGTGTAGATGTGATCAAGATTGATCATTAAGTGATACCTATGTTCAGCTAATGGGGTTAATCAATCTTACTTTCTTCAAAGAATATAAAATGAGATAGTAGAAAGTTGGAGAAGGGAGTCAGTATTTCTTACTTAGAGGAGTTTCATGAAATAACCCTTTATATTTCCTTATGTGTTTACAGCATATATATATATATATATATATATATATATATATATATATATATATATATATATATAGTTATAAGATGGGTACAGTTGAGTGAGTGAGCCCAGGAACACCTAACTGAGGTCACTACAGCCTAAATGGGTGTCAGAAATGGATATATTTGATGATTTGCTATAAGCAAAGCATTAGGCTTAAGACTTTGTAATAGTATTGAGTTTAATGCTCACAAATCAGTGAGAGGGATTTACTCTCATTTTGTTTAAGTGGGATTGGAGATTCAGGGAGAATAAATAACTGATGTTTGACTATAACAGTTTGATCAAAGTAGCCAGGATTTGAACTTGGGTGTGTCTGACCCCAAAGCCCGTACTTGTCCTTCTGCTGTCTACTGCCTTTAATGTTATAAAGTAAATGAAATTGAAAAATATTGATTCATAGGAGCTTTTTAAGAAACACTTGTTGAGATTTAGTTACAATGACCAATGAGTAAACGCAATCAGGGCCAATTCCATGGATAGAAAAATTACATGGTATCATGAAAGGGGAGCTGAAGGACTTAGAGTCTATCTTTTAAGTCTTTTTTTTTTTTTTTTAAGATTTTATTTATTTATTTGACAGAGAAATTGAGAGCACAAGCAGGGAAGCAGCTGAGGGAAAGGGAGAAACGGGCTCCCTGCTGAGCAGGGAGCCCAATGTGGGACTCAACCCCAGGACCCTGGGATCATGACCTGAGCCAAAGGCTGATGCCTAACCATCTGAGCCACCCAGGTGCCCCTATATTTTAAATCTATAACCTGTTATATATAATCATCAGTCTTAAAACCTGTAAATCTGTAAGCCTATGTATACTTGTAAGCTCAGTCTCCAAAATTCATAGTACCTGAAACATGCATCTTTTGAGAATTCTGTTCAGCTATGGCAAAAATTTCAAAAATGTGTCCCCCGCCAGGGAGGAGGCTCCCTCCGGCCTTGTACCTGACCTGTCCCATCGCCTGATGCCTGAGCTGACCGTGGCCATTGCCAGGGGGGCCTGTGGGTGTCCATGTGGCTGGGCCGGGTCAAGCCGGAACTGGAAAACTTTTCAATAGAAGTTTTTCGTTTTGTTTTGTTTTTAATTGAAAATGGATAGTGTAAGGGACACCTGTGTGGCTCAGTCCTTAAGCATCTGTCTTCGGCTCAGGTCATGATCCCGGGGTCCTGGGATCGAGCCCCGCATTGGGCTCTCTGCTCAGCAAGAAGCCTGCTTCTCCCTCTCCTACTACCCCCACTAGTGTTAGCTCTCCCTGTGTCTCTCTCTGTCAAATAAATAAATAAAATCTTTTTAAAAAGCTAAAAAAAAATGGGTAGTGTAAAACTTCATTTGACAGAAGTATCTTTCTTATGGTCTGGAGAAATTCTAGGGGAATCAGGTACATGGAATGAACCCCTTTTTCCCTGTAAGGTAGCCATAACAATGCAGTCTATTCAAAAGTTGTCATGAATTATGACTTTTTGGTATTAGGCAATTATATTATGAGTCATGATAACAATCTAGTAGTCTTTCATACTGAGAAGGAATGTAACCAAGCAGACTGGAGGGGCGTGTGTACTATGAGGAATTTTCAGTCTAGAATAGGCAAGGCCCAGCTTGAGGCCACTGAATAGTTGATTATTCCCAAGAAATTTTGCTTTGAGTTAGTCTATAAACATCTTTTCCTTATCCTTAAAAACCAGTTGATGAGGGCTTTGGAAATTTGAGGAGGGTGGGACAGATGTTTTTAGATGTAGTATCTTTAATTCTTTGAGGGAGTGTTTATTTTATAAATTTGCTGTTTTCTGCCCATGTTATGTTGCCCTTTGATTAAAGACCAATGATAGCACTGGCCTGGAGTCAAAACTAATTAATGATTTTATTTTTGTGTTTTGGTTTTCCAAGAGACACATTTGATTTATTTTATAGCTCAAACGTAAGTTTCTTTAGGTTTTCTAATAGTTTAGTATTTATTTATTTATTAAAATGTCTTAAAAAATTTTTTTTGTTTCTTGTTTTTTTTTAAGTAGACTCCATGCCCGAAGGGGTGGAAGTCATGACCGTTACATCAAGAGTCTCATGCTCTGCTCACTGAGCCAGCTAGGTGCCCCTCAAATATTTTTTTTTTTTAAGATTTTATTTATTTATTTATTTGACAGAGATCACAAGTAGGCAGAGAGGCAGGCAGAGAGAGGGGGGGGGGTAGGCAGGCTCCCCGCTGAGCAGAGAGCCCGATGTGGGGCTCGATTCCAGGACCCTGGGGTCATGACCTGAGCTGAAGGCAGAGGCTTGAATCCACTGAGCCACCCAGGTGCCCGTCAAATATTTTTTTGATCTGAAATTATCATCCAACTGCCTATCAGGGAATTTAAAATGCAAACTAATATATTTTTTAGCCTGTACCTGCTAACTTGGATTAAAGTATTTTATCTTTTTTTTTTTTAAAGGTGTCTAAATGATACTTTTAGTCTTTTGAGTATAATGAGGCGTACCCTATTACATCAGCTGTTTTAATTTATGTGCCTTCCGTACTATCTTAGGCTATATGCATAATTTTTCTCTTTTGAAAAAAACCTTTGGGTTGATAAACTTTATATTTGAATGTTTGATTAGCACACTATGTCTTTGAATCTTAGCCTAGCTATTTATTGGCTATCATTGATTTATGATTTCCCTTAAGAATAAAAAGAACTCTATGCCTTTTAAATTCCTTGCACGGTAGACAGGTTATGGAAGGAGAATGTTGATCAAAAAATATTCAGTAAAATGCAGTGTTTGGGGCTGCTGGACTTAAGGTAGCTGTCATTTTGGTGTCTTCCCTATCAATCTGACTAATGACTGTGTTTGTACTTATGAATTCCTTAGAACACCTGTTTTTCTGGAAGAAGAAAATGTTTGACTTTCAGTGACAGATGCAAATTATCTACATCATTTTAAATTAAATTGAGGTAAAAGAGGAAAAAAATAGTGCCTAGGAAGTGACTAAATATGTACTTACAGTGACAGGCCTTTCTTTGGCCAAGCCAATTTCACTTATTTGACATATTCTTTATTCTTTGGTCAGGCCAAGGACGGTTTGATTTACAGAGGCAGCTTTACCCCTGTTTTTCATCATGACCCCTGACTTTCTTTTTCTACTACTACTACTACTTCTTCTTCTTCTTCTTTTTTAAAGATTTTATTTATTTATTTGACAGAGACACTGCAAGAGAGGGTACATAAGCATGGAGAGTGGGAAAGGGAGAAGCAGTCTTCCCGCTGAGCGGGAAGCCCGATGCAGGACTCGATCCCAGGACCATGGCGTCATGACCTGAGCGGAAGGCAGCTGCTTAACCAGCTGAGCCACCCAGGCACCCCAATCCCCGACTTTCTCTTGAGTAGTTACTTGTTTTATTTCAGGTTGTTGCATTGATACAGTATCAGATTACCAGTGCTTAAAAGTAGAAATCCACCAATTCTTACTTCCTCTTTGTATCTGTCTTTTTTCTGAGTCTTTGCAGATGTTTCTGAATTGAATTGCATTTTCTGTTTTCCTCCTCTTCTCTTCCAGTTGCTTCTAGGGCCTTCTGCAGACTTCACAAGAAAGCCCATGGCTTTTTACTCAGTATTTGGATCTTGTACCTTACTTCATGCATAGTCCTGCAAAATTGGAGAAAAGGAAAGACGGAAAATAGACTTTTTAGTCTTTCTTTTTTTAAGATTTTATTTATTTATTTGACAGAGATCACAAGTAGGCAGAGAGGCAGGCAGAGAGAGAGGGGGAAGCAGGCTCCCTGCTGAGCAGAGAGCCCCGATGTGGGGCTTAATCCCAGGACCCTGGAATCATGACCTGAGCTGAAGGCAGAGGCTTTAACCTGTTGAGTCACCGAAGCACCCCTAGACTTTTTAAAAAGTCTTAAGGCTTTTTATTTATTTTTATTTTTTGTTTTTTACTGGGTTGAACTTTGGTTCGCTTCTTAGCTTTGTGACCTTGGTCAGGTCAGTCAACCTTTCTGAATCCCATTTACTCATTTTAAAGTTGTCCCTCTCTAAGTGAGATGATTTGTGAAAAGTGACTTTTGACCTGTAGAGTGCTAGGCAGGTGTAATCTTTTGTAGCCAGCTATGTTTACATCTTGGTAACTCTAATATAGTAAAGGTAAGTAAAGAGAATTCAGAATTTCTGATGAAACAAAATGCTGATGGATCTACTATTTCAAGAATTTGACAAATGGATGTAGAACGGAAATGTTAAAACATTTTGACCTGATGTACTTTTTGATAAATCGCTTTAAAATTTTTTGGGGTATGAAATATACACCTTTAAAAGTGCATATAAAAGAGTATGTGTAATGGCTGTGCAGATTTATAAATAATGACAGTAACCACCACTGTGTGTATCACTTAGTTTAAGAAATAAAACATTTTAAATAATAATAATAATAGCCAGGTACATATCCTTAGCTTAAGAAATGGAACATGATGTATCGTTTCTCTGAATTCTCCCAGAATCCTGACTTCAAATATGTTATATATGCTAATGACTCCTAAATTTAAATACGTGGTCTGGACCTCCCTCCTGAACTCCAGATCTGTATATCCAGCTGCGCAGTTGACTTCTCCACTTGCATGTCTAATAGGATCTCCGACTGGATATCTCTAAAACTAGACTCCTGATTTCTACTCCACCCATCCATTCCTCAGCAGTGCTCTTTCTCTCAATCAATAAGCAGCTCTGTCTCTCCAGTTGCTTGGGGTAAAAATTTGGGAGTTTTTTCCTGTCACACCTCGTGTAGAAGCTGTTAGTGGAGCCTGTTGAGAGGTCACTGGGATGTATTCTCTAGAGTCTCCTTCTCAGCACACCAACTGCTAACCCAGTCCAAAGGTTATTGCTATCTCTTTCTGGATTGTTGGTTTAGCCTCCTTACTGATATCTCTGCTTCTGTTGCTTCCCGTCTTGTAGACTGTTTTCAGCACAGAAGCTTGAGGGATCTTGGTAAAAGCATGTCAGATAATGTCCCTTCTCTGTTCAGAACGCTTTATGACTTCCCTTCCCCCCAGCTCAGAGCAAATGCTCTGTACTGCTGAGCTCCAGCTAATGCTCCCATCTCCTCCTGATTACTCTCTTTGCTCATCCTTTCCAGCCACACTGACATCTTGCTGATCCTTAAAAGAGCCACTGAGTTTGTTGGCCTTGAGAGTTCCTAGCTTGATGCCAGAGGCCTCGGATCCAACCTCCTTCCCTTCGTGAGGCCCAGGGTTTTCTGATCTCTTCCTTACCTTTGTGGTCATGAATACCCTGGGTCTAGGCCATTAGGCATGAAATGATACCCTCAAGCCAGTGGCCATATTAGAATTCTGGTTACTCTTCTTCTTTTGAACACATCCTCCACCCCATCTTTTTTTTTTTTCCCAAAGATTTCTTTTTTCCTGTTGCCAGTTCAGCATTCATTAAAACTGTTATATTGTTTGTAGCATATTATAGATGGCTTCTCTATCAGCCGTTCTATCAGAACTGAAAGTCCGAGGAATTGGTTATTAGCCAGTGAAGTTAGATCATTGATTTCTTGGAATAATTTTGTTTTGTGCTTCATCTAAAGGATGGAAGACTCCAGACAGGGGACCACATCTTGAAGATCGGTGGCACAGATGTGCAGGGAATGACCAGCGAGCAAGTTGCGCAAGTGCTAAGGAACTGTGGAAACTCAGTCCGCATGCTTGTTGCAAGAGCACCTGTGGGTGCAGTTTCCGTAACCCCTCCTACCCCTGCAGCCTTACCTGTTGCCCTGCCTGCTGTAGCTCACAAGAGCCCTAGTGCTGTGAGTATGCGAACCATTCTTTCTCCTTTCGCGCTGGGTATGAGACTCTGCAAGATTAGAAGTGCCTTCGACTCAGTGTCATGTGGGTGGGAGTAGTGCCTCAGTGCTCACCGGGGAAGCAGAGGAGAACCCAGTTGAGAGACATCACACAAGTTTGATTTTGTTTTTTGCTGTTTCTCAGCGTTAAGTCATCCAAACTCCCCGAAATTCAGTTACTCATTTGTAAATTAGAAAATATTAATATTTGCCATTCCTTTTTTTTTTAAGAAAGCCTTTTAAAAAAATTTATTTATTTAAAAGATTTTATGTATTTATTTGACAGAGAGAGATCACAAGTAGGCAAAGAGGCAGGCAGAGAGAGGAGGAAGCAGGCTCCCTGCCTAGCAGATAGCCCGATGTGGGGCTTGATCTCAGGACCCTGAGGTCATGACCTGAGCAGAAGGCAGAGGCTTAATCCACTGAGCCACCCAGGTGCCCCTTATTTATTTATTTTAAAGTAAGCTCTACTCCCAATGTGGAGCTTCAACTCATGACCCCAAGATTGAGAGTTGCATGCTCTACCGACCAAGCCATCTAGGCACCCCAATACTTGCCATTTCTATTTCATGAGAGTGGTGAGGAGACATCCACATATTGGAGGGAAACTCAATACTGGTCAGTGTATGAACTAGATACAAACAGAATGAACAAAGGGAATATTTATTATCATCATTATCATCATAATATAATAATCATCATAATATAACAATAATAAAAATTGTTGAAAAATCAAAAAAATCAAAAAATTTTTTGAAAAATAAAAAATCAAAATCAAAACAAAAATAAAATATTAGTATTATCAAACACCTAGAATTGTCTAGGTCATCTGAAATCCTCATAGGAATTCTGCAAGATAGGCCTATCCTTTCATCAAGATAAGATCATATTAAATGAAGGAACTCAAGTCCACATTACTCGTTTAAAAGTCATAGAATGAGGGGCACCTGGTGGTTCAGTCAGTTAGGCATCTGATTCTTGATCTCAGTCAGCTCAGGTGCTGATCTCAAAAAATAAAAGAAGTCAGTTGCTAAGCTGGGATTTGAATTCAGATATTTTTGGTTCATTCCAAGATCTTTCTAGTAATTTCACAGGCTCTGAATCAAGGGTTAATAAAGTAAAAGGAAATAAATAATTTTTAAAAGGAGAGACCGGGGGAAGAAGAAAGGAGAAGGGACTTTGGTGGGAAGAGATGGGAGACCATTGTTCATGTGGATTTGAGGGGCTCATCTAAAAGGTTGTTTGTGTCTCCCTTTTTGGAACCTTGTGAATGGAAATTTTCTGTCAGAGGTCTTAACATCATTTCTGCTTTCCTCTCCAAACTGGTTACAGCCACTTTCTTCCCCTCCATTACTCTAGCTCTCCAGAGTCTTCAGTTCAGTAGTGTGGACCAGTGTAACTGTATGATAAATAAGAATTTGATGCAATCAGATACTTCCTTTCTAATGTTAGTGTTTTGTTTTGTTTTTTAAGATTTTATTTATTTATTTGACAGAGAGAAATCACAAGTAGATGGAGAGGCAGGCAGAGAGAGAGAGAGGGAAGCAGGCTCCCTGCTGAGCAGAGAGCCTGATGCGGGACTTGATCCCAGGACCCTGAGATCATAACCTGAGCCGAAGGCAGCGGCTTAACCCACTGAGCCACCCAGGCGCCCCAAATGTTAGTGTTTTGAATGGAATCATGTTTTTAGACACTTTATTCTTTTAAAGAAGTATTTTAAATTAGAAGGCAAGTAATGAAATTAAGTTTTAGTTTGGTATTTTTTGTTCCCAGTAATTATTATTCATAGTAATTCTTACCATCTGTTTCTAAATTTTCCTTACTTTTTTTTTTTTATTTTTTATTTATTTTTTTTAAAAAATATTTTATTTATTTATTTGTCAGAGAGAGAGAGAGTGAGAGCGAGCACTGGCAGACAGAGTGGAAGGCAGAGGCAGAGGGAGAAGCAGGCTTCCTGCCGAGCAAGGAGTCCGATGTGGGACTCGATCCCAGGACGCTGGGATCATGACCTGAGCCAAAGGCAGCTGCTTAACCAACTGAGCCACCCAGGCGTCCCTTTTTTTTTTTTTAAAGTAAAAATTTATCCTCAGTTTTTTCTAAGTGGCTGTATTAGTTTTCTATTGTTGTATAACAAATAATCACAAGAGGCACCTGGGTGGCTCAGTTGGTTAAACGTTTGACTCTTGATTTTGGCTCAGGTCATGGTCTCAGGGTCATGGATCAAGCCCTATGTCTCATGCATTCTCTCTCTCTGTCTCTGTCTCTCTCTCAAAAAAAAAAAAAAAATCACAAACTTCATGGCTTAAAAGAGCAGGCTTTGTTAGTTTGCACTTGTGTAGGTGGAAAGTCTGGGTGGGCTTGGGTGGGCTCTTTGCTTACATTCCTGTATGGCCAAAATTAAGGGCTGGCTGGACTCTTACCTGGATGCTCTGGGGACAGTCCATTTCTAAGCTTATTTGAGTTGTTGGCCAAATACTGTTCCTTGTAGTTGTAGGACTGAAGTCTCTTTCCTTTGCTGACTGTCAGCTAAGGCTCTCTCTCAGTTCCTCCAGGTCCCCAGTCCCCCAGGTCTCATGAGACTCCCTCATCTTCAACCCACAGGTCCAGCCTTTATGTTTCATTTTCACTCCTTTCTCTGCTATCAGCCAGAAAACTCTGCTTTTGAAAGGCCCCCGATCAGATTAGATGCACCTGGATAATCTCCCTTTTGCCATATCCTGGGCCATAATCACAAAAATAGCACTCGGAATCAAAAGTCCTGGGGACTATCTTAAGATTCTGCCACAAGTTCTAAAAAAAATACTTGACAAACCACGCACAAATTGACTACACACAATTATAGAACTAAATATTATATACACTTACAATTGTTTTTTCCTTTTAGGACAGTTCTCTTTTTGAAACATATGATGTTGAACTCATGAAAAAAGATGGACAGAGTCTTGGGATTAGAATTGTTGGCTATATTGGAGCTGCTCATACAGGTAAATGAATCATTTCTATTTTATATTTGGAAATAATTGTAAAGGATGTTAAGGTTTCTAGGTAGTAAAATTAAATACCTGCAAATTTTAATTTCAATACTGAACAATAAAAACAAGTATCTATAGTGGCAGCCAGTTACTTTTCCGTGATTAAAGAATTAGTTTTATCTCAGGAGTTTTATAGCTGACTTGATTGTCATTAACAAAAGGATTTAATTATCCAACTCAATGTGTAATATTTGAATTGTGTCTTCTCTTTATCTAAGATAGATATACTTTAAATATTGTGACTGTTACATATTATGCCATTTTAGATGTGATAATATAAAAGGATTACTGTATATATATATATTTTTTTAAGATTTTATTATTTGACAGAGAGAGAGACAGCAAGAGAGGGAACACAAGCAGGTGGAGGGGGAGAAGGAGAAGCAGGTTTCCCACTGAGCAGGGAGCCCGATGCAGGGCTCGATCCCAGAACCCTGGGATCATGACCTGAGCCGAAGGCCGACACTTGACCACTGAGCCACCCAGCGCCCGTGCTGTATATATTTCTTATCATGAATGTTAAAAAGTATTATTATAATTATTAAAAAAATAATAAATTCTTTAATTAGAATTACTTTCCTGTCGTATAAAGGGATTCTACTGTGAGAATACATACATGGCCCAAGTATCTCTGAATAACACTCTCTTAACTACTACATGCAAAGCTTTGGTAACTTCTATTGTTAAGAGTTACTCTATTGGGTCGCCTGGGTGGCTCAGTTGGTTAAGCAGCTGCCTTCGGCTCAGGTCATGATCCCAGCGTCCTGGGATCAAGTCCCGCATCGGGCTCCTTGCTCGGCAGGGAGCCTGTTTCTCCCTCTGCCTCTGCCTGCCATTCTGTCTGCCTGTGCTTGCTCTCTCCCCTTCTCTCTCTCTGATAAATAAATAAAATCTTTAAAAAAAAAAAAAAAGAGTTACTCTATTATTATAAGACAATAATTAGAGTAAGGAAAAATAAACCTTTTGGATAAATACTTGCTAGTAACATGAATTCAGAGTTATGAAATGTTCTGGTTTTTAAAAATAGTAAGATTAGGGGCGCCTGGGTGGCTCAGTGGCTTAAGCCTCTGCCTTCAGCTCAAGTCATGATCTCAGGGTCCTGTGATCGAGCCCCACATCAGGCTTTCTGCTCTGCAGGGAGCCTGCTTCCCCTTCTCTCTCTGCCTGCCTCTCTGCCTACTTGTGATCTCTCTGTCAAATAAATAAATAAAATCTTTAAAAAAAAAAAGTAGCAAGATTAGAAAGTTAAATTTTTAAAAAAAATTATTATTTTGCATACTTACAGCAGGTGGAAAGATTAAGAGTGCTAATGTATTCAAAGTCCTGAATGAAATTCATGTCAGACCACCTTGTGCTATTTTAGCCTAATGAAATAACTGTTTTCAGACCTTTAGATTTTTCTAAGTGCCACCTTTATTAGGTTCAGAATTTAAATGAATTCCAAAAGAGCTAAGTATGGATTGTAAAATAATGTTGAGAAAAAAAGCTGTATTGAATAGCTCTTAATATGCTGTCAGTTTAGAGAAATGATGGCTTAGTCCCTAAACTTATGGCTTATGAACCTTTATTATTGTAAGTTTTTTGAGTGTCCTTATAAACCTAACAATATAATATATATACCAAGTAAAATGAAGGTAAATAACTGATAGAAAATTGAGAAAATCTGATATTTATGTTATTGAATAGAGAGTCATCTTACTTATTTACTCTCAAAAGAAGTTTGGGGGACTTTGGGAGAGGGAGGCAATGGTAAATCCAAAAACTAGAACAGTTAAAAATTCAGTTTGCTATTTGACATGCAGACTTTCAGAGTAATTTTTGCCTTGTTCTATTTATTGGATTTTTGAGGGGGTTACTTTGCTTGGTTCAGAAAGGGACAGAAAAACAAATATAAGAAAAGACTAGTCAGAGGAAGAAATATGTAAATAACATAATGGTTTAAGGATAAGTGAAATATGTGTCTTATCAGAGCTATAAGCAAACTATCATCATATGGCAGGTGAAAGATTAAATTTGACAGAAAGAAATAAAGAATTCACAAAGAAGCATTTGTGCTAGGCATGAAAAACGATTTTGGTAGAAAGGATGAGTTTCATAGGAAGAAAAAATGAATTAAGAAAAGGGATAACATCACGACAATACTTAATGTTTTGGTGAAATATTGAGAGTCTTGTGTCTGTGAACTTTTGCCTTGGAGGGATGGCAATTGGAAGATAAGTAAAGTTTTCTGCAGATTATGGAGGTCCTTGAATATGACTGTGAAATTCACATTTTATTATGTAGGCAATAGGAATTCATTGATGTTTAGTTTTCTTCTGTGGACAGTATTTTAAGTTCATTTGAAATAAAAGAATAAAACAATAAAATCATCCAGAGTTACGGTTTTTCATTTTCCAGTTTCTCTTCTAGTCTTTGCCCATAGGCCTGTATACTTTTTATGTAGTTTTAATTTTTATTTAGCCATTTGTTTGTATTTAAATATTTTATAATGTGAAGATTATTTAATGTTGCTGAAATTCTTTCTTTTCTTTTTTAAACACTGTGTGTACTTTTCTGGGAAAGTCTGGGAAGCTAACATGAGCAGCAAACTAAATGTAGGCAGGGAATACCAGGTAAGAGACTCTTTTCTTAGTGCTGGTGAAAAGTGGTAAGTCTCCAAGGCAGCAGGAAGAAAGGGGACAGCCCAAGAGGATGAGACCGCCTGGGCTCTCTGAATTCCAGCTTACAGTAGAGTGCATTTCATCAAGCTTCCATTACTGATTATTTTTCCAGAAATAGTCATCAGTCACATCATTTCAAATTCGGGTCATTTGTGATGGTGACAGTTTGAAATAATCCATCAATTTCTCTGCTTGTGTTCAAAATAGTGTTTATCAAGCCTCACATCAGCCCCTGTAGCTAATTAACCTCTTGATATGAATTTGGCAATCAAGGTCTAATTAGAGCTTTCTTCCTTTTTCCATATGTTTTTGTGCATCTCAGGGGAGGCTTCCGGGATTTATGTGAAAAGTATAATACCTGGCAGTGCTGCTTACCACAACGGCCAAATTCAAGTGAATGACAAAATAGTTGCTGTAAGTACCTGCCCTTTGTTTTAGCATTGAATCAAGTCGGGGGTAAAGAAGTTATCTTTTTTTTTTTTTTTTTTAAGATTTTATTTATTTATTTATCAGAGAGAGAGAGAGTGAGCGAGCGCGCGCACAAGCAGACAGAATGGCAGGCAGAGGCAGAGAGAAAAGCAGGCTCCCCACTGAGCAGGGAGCCTGATGAAGGACTCTGATCCCAGGACCCTGGGATCATGACCCAGGCCAAAGGCAGCGGCCCAACCAACTGAGCCATCCAGGCATCCCGAAAAGAAGTTATCTTGATAGTAGTGTGTATGAGAGGAGAATGGCTTCATATAATCTCATAATTTTTTTTTTCAAATGGTGCAGCCATCTTTAAAAAAATTATTTATTTATTTATTTATTTTTAGGTTTTCATTTATTTATTTGACAGAGAGATCACAAGTAGGCAGTAAGGCAGGGAGAGGAAGAGGGGGAAGCAGGCTCCCTGCTGAGCAGAGAGCCCAATGTAGGGCTCAATCCTGGGACCCTGAGATCGTGGCTTGAGCCGAAGGCAGAGACTTCACCTACTCAGCCACCCAGGTATCCCTGATCTCATAATGTTTTAAAAAATTAAGTTCAGTGAAATCTCATTGATTTGGTTCTTAAGGTCCTAAATTTGTTTTTTTGTTTGCTTTTGTTTTTTACCGTGGGTGAAGAAAGGAGTCACTAATCATATTGGTGGGGGGGGGGGGGAACAAACAAACACACACACACACACACACACCCCAAGGTGTTCTAGCAGTCTCCTAAAAAAGACTTTCAGGCACCTCTGTGTTTTGTATGCTCAGTCATTTTATATACATTTTAGTAGGCTATTAACCAGTTCTTTTAATCTCTTCATGAAAGTAATTTTTCTACTAACAGTAAGTAATTTTAAGTACATACAGATTTGAGGTATTTTATATATTGGAGAATTTTGTAATTTCCTTTTGTCCATTCAGGCTGGTCTTTCTCCATTTAGTAGAAATTTGTTAAATTTTAAAGTTTATTTGAATAATATTTTTGAAACATAAACACACATCTACATAGACACATTTAATTTTGTGGTTTACATGGAAACAAATGTTTGTTGCTATTATTTGATCTTTGTCCTTCAGATCCATCTAAGGAGGCATCTTTCATCACTCTTGGCTTAGGAAATATCTTGGGGTTTGCAGGGGATAGAGGCCCAGTTTTATTCTGCCTCACCAGAATTGAAAACAGCGGCTAACTTGAAACCTCTGTGTAATGTGTCTCTTAATGTTTTAGGTGGATGGTGTGGATATTCAGGGTTTTGCCAACCAGGATGTTGTTGAAGTATTACGGAATGCAGGCCAAGTGGTACATCTAACCCTAGTTCGAAGGGTTCAAAGGGAGGCGTCTTCATCTGCTTCTACACTTGAATGGCCTTCAGACCCAGGTAGCTTATGCCACTGTCCCTCTTCCCACCACCAAGTCTGGGCTTGGAGGAATAGTTTACTTATGGAAGTTGTTCTGTGAGTCTGGGAAGGAATAACTGCCCATCTTTTGTAATGCAGTGATGGAGAAATGAATCAGCTCATTTGTGCACTGAAGAAGAGTTTTCCTTTGCTTATTATGAGGTGCCTGTCCAAATGTTAGAACACGAACCCTGACATGCATTAAGCTCTGTGAGCTGTTCTAAATGGAGATGGAAATCATTTTTCCAAAAAGCTTCTAAATTTCATTTATTATATTTGAATAATAAAGCTTTGGCACCTTTTGTTCTAGGGACTCTCATTTGTCTAATGCTTTGACATTTTGCACACTTCAGATTTCAAATGACTTCTAACAATATATTTGATTCTAATGTCTCCTGATTTACTCTTTGAAATACAGAGGGGGAAAATAAAACCTGGGTTTCTGTTAAGGACATTTTTATTTGTGAAATATTTGTTATTTTGATTAAGGAATAGCAAGTTTCCAGTATAGAACAAATATATAATTGTATGCATGCCAGTTTTTTTAATTACCAAGTTATTAATAATGTATAGATCAAAAAAATTTGGCAATCCTAAAACAAATTCAGTTTAAAATGAATGACTAGTTACAGAACTAGTGAATAAGAAATCATTCCATTAGAATTTGTCAGAAGAGGAATACATCCCCCACCCTGTCTCTTTTGAAGATATAATAAGCCTGGAAGCCTTGCTTTCAACCTGTATTGATTTATTTAAATTGGAACTTTTTAAGTTTTATGTGATAGTGGAAATTTTGCTGCTGAAAGACAAATGCCCTGTCAATTGCGTCGTATATATGAAATTAAAAATTGCCTAAATAGTACAAATTGTACAAATGCTATATTGACCTTAAAAGGTTTACATAAATATTTATATCAACGTAATGGTTTTTAATAGCTCTGATAGAGCCCTTGGCTTCAGTCTACTGTATCAAATAAAGTATGTCATCTACGAGTTAGCAATTCTTTCCTGTGCATGCCTCCATTTTAAATTTATGTTGGGATAATTTTTGACTCTAAATTTGCACGTCTTCCTTCCGTGGTTGAGAGGTCCTTCCGTGGACTTTACTAGCACCCTTGGAAGAGTGTTCTACTGTAGCATTTATCACACCTTGTAGCAATCACCTGCTTTATGTGCAGCCACTGTACTGTACTGGGTTCCCTGCCCCACATAACAACATTTTTGCCCGTCTTCCAGAGCCAGCATTTGTCTGTTTTACGGAAGCAAACCGCACTTCTAGCTCTTGCACAATACCTTCCTCTACCATTCTAAAGTCTTTTTCTCCTCTACACTCCTACTGTTCTTATGTCTTGTATATCTTATTTGTGTACCAGTTTGTATACTACTTGTGGCATACAGTTATATCCTGTACTGCTCTGTTCTGTAAACTCTGGTATGTCACTATTTTTCCCAGGGACACTAGCAGCTTCTGGGCACATTACTTTGGCTAGAGCTAGACTGTGCTTTTTCTGTGTGTCAATGGATTAATGATCTAAGAAATTTTAGGTTTGGTTAAAAATGTCATGTTAAGATCATAGGAACTTAAAAAGGTTTTTTTTTTTTTTTACAGTATTTATTTATTTTTAAAGATTTATGTATTTGAGAGAAATTGTGTGGGAGAGCCCAAGCACCTAGTGGGGGGGAAGGAGAGGAGCAGAGAGAGAGAGAGAGGGAGAGAGGCAGATGCCCTGTTGAATGGGGAACTTGATCCCAGGACTCCAAGATCACAACTCCAGTGGAAATCAAAAGTTGGTCACTTACCTGGCTGGACCACCCAAGTGTCCCAAGATCATAACTTTTAACTGGTTATATTTTTCAGCCTTTTATAGTTGACCCTTGAATAGCACAGGTTTGAACTGTGTAGGTCCATTCATACGTGGATTTTTGTCAAATACAGTACTGCACTGTATTTTCTGTAAATGTATTTTCTTTTCTTTTCTTTTTTTTTAAGATTTTATTTATTTGACAGAGATCACAATTAGGCAGAGGCAGGCAGAGAGAGAGAGAGGAGGAAGCAGGCTCCCTGCTGAGCAGAGAGCCCCATGCGGGACTCGATCCCAGGACCCTGAGATCATGACCTGAGCCGAAGGCAGCGGCTTAACCCACTGAGCCACCCAGGCGCCCCTGTAAATGTATTTTCTTATGATTTTCTTAATAACATTTTCTTTTCTCTAGCTTTATTGTAAAAATACAGTATATAATACACATAATATAGAAATTATGTTAATTTACTACATAATCAGTAAGGCTTCTAGTCCACAGTACCCTATTAGTAGTAATATTTGGGGGGATTCAGAAGTTCTATGTGGGTTTTCAGTTGCATGGTGAGGGGAAGTACCCCTAGTCCCCCGATTGTTCATGGGTCAACGGTATTGTAAAAATTTTTAAGCATACAGAAAAATCGAAAAATAATAGATACAAACCCACCATTTATTTATTTATTTATTTTTTAGATTTTATTTATTTATTTGAGAGAGAGACAGTGAGAGAGAGTATGAGCGAGGAGAAGGTCAGAGGGAGAAGCGGACTCCCTCATGGAACTGGGAGCCTGATGCAAAACTTGATCCCAGGACTCCGGGATCATGACCTGAGCCGAAGGCATTCGTCCAACCAGCTGAGCCACCCAGGCATCCCAAACCCACCATTTAGATTCAGCTGTTAATGTTTTGCCATATTTGTTTCATCTATTTCTCTTTTTCCTTAATCATTTAAGAGTGAGTAGTGGACATCATGGCACATTAGTCCTACATACTTAAGTCTGTAGTTTCTAAAACTGAAAATATTATAATAATAATATCATTATAATACCAAAACAATTAATAGTAATTCCCTAATGTCAGATACTTAACACATTGCCCCCAAATGTCTTTTGCAGCTTCTTTTCCTACTTCCCCTCTCTGAAGGAATAACCTCACAAAAACCAAGATTCAGTCACACAATGGACTTGTTACCTGCATTAATCTAGAAGAATTCCCCACCCCTGCCTCTGTGGCACAGACTTTTGTAAAGGGATTTGTCCATTAGTCACTAGAATACTATATACTGAATTTAATTGTCCTTGCGGTATAATTCAGCTTGTTCCTCTACCCACTACATTTCCTGTGAGAAGCTAGACATAAAGCCTTAGATCCAGTTTAAATATTTTTGGTAGGAATAATTTGTACATCATGGGTGGTCATTTAAAAATGACCTAAGGGATGCCTGGGTGGCTCAGTTGGTTAAGCAGCTGCCTTCGGCTCAGGTCATGATCCCAGCGTCCTGGGATGGAGTCCCACATCGGGCTCCTTGCTCAGCAGGGAGCCTGCTTTCTCCCTCTGCCTCTGCCTGCCATTCTGTCTGCCTGTGCTCGCCCTCTCCCCCGCTCTCTCTCTGATAAATAAATAAAATCTTAAAAAAAAAAATGACCTAAAATGGGGAGCCTGGGTGGCTCAGTTGGTTAAGTGTCTACCTTCAGCTCAGGTCGTGATCCTGGGGTCGTGGGATCAAGTCCTGCATCGGGCTCCCAGCTCAGCAGAGAGCCTGTTTCTCCCTCTCTCGCTTTCCCTGCTTGTGTTCCCTCTCTTGCTGTCACCCTCTCTCTCTGTCAAATAAATAAATAAAAATCTTTTTTCAAAAATTGGAAAAAATAAAAATGACCTAAAATGACTCTTGTTCAACCTTTCTTGTGTTTAAGAGATATGTAATGACTTGCATGCTTGAGATTGAAAGCTTTACTTAGCTCAGTTTAGCTAAGGGAGGAACTGCAAACAGGAGAATTCTCTCCAGTTCCCTTCCAATTCATAAAGTAACCTATGTAGAGTTACTATTATTATTTTTTTTAACTGATCATGATGTTGTGCCAAAACCTAGGAGAGCCCAGAGCATGGAATGGGCTTATTTTGCCTCTCTTGCTCCTTACCGACCACAACCACAAGAGTGTAAGACCTCAGTGTTCTTTTTCTTTTCCAAGGCTTTGTGGAAAAGTATTTACTTTTGCTTTGTCAACAACTAGATCTTACCTTCCCATTGCCTGGTTCCTTATCCTTTTCAATAAAGGAATCATATATGTAATTTACCTAAGATGTTTGTAATGAGGTTGTGAACAGGACTGGAATAACCTCACTTAAATACACTCTTCAGCTGCTAGTGATTCAAGTTAGCAATTCTTATTTTAGGAACTGCTGTAGAGCCATCGGAAACACCAGCCCGCTACCTAACTGGAGCAGTGGAAACGGAAACTGATCTGGATGGTGGGGATGAGGAAACTGACGAAAGAATGGATAATCTGAAAAATGACAACATGCAAGGTGTAGAAAAATTAGGTAGGCACAGAGCATTCAATTCCAAACAAAGTGACTTGACTTTCTCATCTGTTAACCGTTTTCTCTCTTTATAGCAATTTAATGTGAGAAATTTTAGAAGCATTTTAAAATATGAAATAGTATATTCTTTTTTTTTTTTTTTTTAAGATTTATTTATTTGAATAAGAGAGCGCATGGGCAGGGGTAGGGGCAGGGGGAAAGGAAGAAGCAGATTCCCCACTGAGCAGGGAGCAGACATGGGGCTCATCCCAGGATCAGGCAGATGCTTAACTGACTGAGCCACCTGAGTGCCCCCAAAATAAGATATTCTTTTTTTTTTTTTTTTTTAAAGATATTACTTATTTGACACAAGCACAGGGAGCATGAGGCAGAGGGAAAAGGAGGTTCCCCACTGAGCAAGTGGAACTTGGAACTTGATCCCAGAACCCTGAGATCATGATCCAAACCGACGGCAGAGGCTTTAACCCACTAAGCCACCCAGGCACCCCAAAATAGGATATATATTTTTTAAATATATATTTTTAAAGATTTTATTTATTTATTTGACAGACAGAGATCACAAGGAGGCAGAGAGGCAGGCAGAGAGTGAGAGGAGGAAGCAGGCTCCCCACTGAGCAGAGAGGCCGGTGTGGGGCTTGATCCAAGGACTCTGGGACTGTGACCTGAGCCGAGGGCAGAGGCTTTAATCTACTGAGCCACCCAGGTGCCCCAATATAGGATATTCTTTTTTTTTTTTTTTTAAAGATTTTATTTATTTATTTGACAGAGACAGAGCACAAGTAGGCAGAGAGGTAGGCAGAGAGAGAGAGAGGAGGAAGCAGGCTCCCTGCTGAGCAGAGAGCCCCATGCGGGACTCGATCCCAGGACCCTGAGATCATGACCTGAGCCGAAGGCAGCGGCTTAACCCACTGAGCCACTCAGGTGCCCCCCAATATAGGATATTCTTAATATCAACATCTTAGCACTTGTGGCAGTTGGGGACTAAGCATGTTATTGCTTAATCTTTGTTTAATTAATTTTGCATGCATTTTTATTATTATGTTTAACTATTTTTTTTTAAGATTTTATTTATTTATTTGACAGAGAGAAATCACAAGTAGATGGAAAGGCAGGCAGAGAGAGAGAGAGAGGGAAGCAGGCTCCCTGCCAAGCAGAGAGCCCGATGCGGAACTCGATCCCAGGACCCCGAGATCATGACCTGAGCCGAAGGCAGCGGCCCAACCCACTGAGCCACCCAGGCGCCCTATGTTTAACTATTTTTTAAATCTTGTCACCACTTTTAATTAGTGCATATGTGAACATGTATTATCATTGACATAGCTATAGATAGCTAGCTATCTGTATACATATAGCAGTATTTCCTTTTACCATAATAATTTATAACATATACATATTTACATGTTTTATCAAATTGTCAGGTTCCTGTATACTTATATTTTAATCTTCTTTTTAATTTATGTGCAGCTTTGTTCACTTTGTACTCTGATACTTGGCTACATAGTTGACTCTGTTCTGGAAACATTTGGAATAGCAGTCTCACCCAATTCTCTGCAAGAGGTGCTCTGGAAAGCCTTGACAGTTAAATGAAATGGGATACTTAACATCATCCTCTTCCAGGGAAGTTTTGGCTTTGATTGTCTTGTCTCAAGAAAGGATGACCTGAAGGGAGGAGTAACCCCTCACTCAAGTTAAAAAATTTCCTATAATTTGGAAATTTACCTTATTCTTTTTGACCCAAGTGGATTGTGGTTAGATCCTTGCTTTTTAAATTCAAGTGACCCCAGATACATTTTTATGGAACTGTTGTGTGAAAATAAAGTAGATTCTGAAGTTAGAAATATTTTCAGACACTTTATCTGCTCTTTTTGGATCAATCTCATTGCATTTTTTTCTTCATGAATATGTATAATTTCATCTTGACAGTAAGACCAAGGTCGTTGAACTGCTAAGAAATTAGCTGTCTCTTTTGCTATAGGGGCAGAAAAACTTTCCCTTCTTCCCCTCTAGGTTCTTTGGTCTAATAATTAAATTGATATAAAACCGATTAATGGGAGAAAACAAATTTCCTAAGTATGGAAGCCCCATAAAAATAGGAGATCCAAGGGGTATCTGGGTGGCTCAGTGGGTTAATCCTCTGCCTTTGGCTCAGTCATGATCTCAGGGTCCTGGGATTGAGCCCCACATGGGGCTCTCTGCTCAGTGGGGACCCTGCTTCCTCTCTCTCTCCCTGCCTCTCTGCCTACTTGTGATCTTTCTCTGTCAAATAAATAAAAATTAAAATAAAAAAAAAATAGGAGATCCAAGAGTAAGTTGGGCAGTTGAGCCTCATATGCCATTCTAAATTAAGGAATGGCATGGAGGCCTGGGGCTTCAAAGATGAGGAGGGTAATTCACAGCATGGTAAGAAAAGCAAATGTTTGGGGCGCCTGGGTGGCTCAGTGGGTTAAGCCGCTGCCTTCGGCTCAGGTCATGATCTCAGGGTCCTGGGATGGAGTCCCGCATCGGGCTCTCTGCTCAGCAGGGAGCCTGCTTCCTCCTCTCTCTGCCCGCCTCTCTGCCTACTTGTGATCTCTGTCTGTCAAATAAATAAATAAAATCTTTAAAAAAAAAAGAAAAAAGAAAAGCAAATGTTTGGTAATTAAAAGTTTGCTCTGCCATGCCAATAGGTCTTTCAGTTAAAAAAGTTCTCTCTGGTAATAGTTCTTTCTGGTATAGGCCTCCTATCTAAATTCTTCTGGATAGTTAGGGGAGGTCTCGATTGCCTTTAGTTCAAAATATTCTACATGCTAATATGGCATATTTTGGGGTGGCATATTCTGCTCCCCTTCATTGCCATTTGAATAATTGTTTCAGATCATCATACTATTCATTTTAAGTCACTTTGCGTAGCTCAGGATTTATTAGACTGTGAAAACAGTCTTTTCCTCTGGTACTTAACTTTGTGCTATGCTTTAAAACTCATGACTATCTGTCACGAGTATCCATTGTACAAATGAAAGATGAAGTAGTTAAGTGAACTGTAGGTGAGATACCATTGTTTTATACACGTGTATGAAATGTCACCTTTAAATATCATGTTTTTAAGCTTACAATTCAACCAAATTAGCTTACCAGATTGCTAATTGCAAATTAGCTTACCAGATAAGAAACTGCTGCATGGGAGAAATTTAACAAAGATGGTAGAACTCATAACGTAATTTTTCTCTTTTTTTAAATTTACATTTAATGTATTATTTGCTTTGGGAGTACAGGTCTGTGAATCATCAGTCTTACACAATTCACAGCACTCACCATAACACATACCCTCCCCAGTGTCCATCACCTAGCCACCCTATCCTCCACACACTCCCACAGCAATCCTTAGTTTGTTTCCTGAGATTAAGAGACTCTTATGAAGGCACCTGGGTGGCTCAGTGGGTTTAGCCTCTGCCTTTGGCTCAGGTCATGACCTCAGGGTCCTGGAATCGAGCCCTGGAATCGGGCTCTTTGCTCAGTGGGGAGCCTGCTTTCCCTTCTCCCTCTGCCTGCCTCTCTGCCTACTTGTGACCTCTCTCTCTGTCAAATAAATAAGTAAAATCTTAAAAAAAAATAGTCTTTTATGATTTGTCCCCTTCCCTGGTCCCATCTTGTTTCATTTTTTTCCCCTTCCTGCCCCCCACAACCCCCTGCCCTGCCTCTCAAATTCATCATATCAGAGAGATCATATGATAATTGTCTTTCTCTGACTGATTTATTTTGCTCAGCACAATACCCTCCAGTTCCATCCACGTTGTCATAATGTAATTTCTTCCGGAAATTGTGCCTATCGTTGACAATAATAGGTAGGCACAAAGGTACAGAGCCCACATAAGTGATATTTTGCTTTTAATAAGATCTTTGATTAGTTATCCCCTACATGTAAACTAGCATATCCGTTGATATAGTTATTTCATGGATATTCTTTTACGAATATCCTTGTTTTTGCATGGATAATATCTAGTGAGTTAAGCTCTTTGGTGTTTATTAGTCTTAGTCTCTGAATTCTGAGGTTAGCCTTTACTTGATGATTTGCATTATGTAATTAAGCATTATATGCATCCAAGATGAGCTGTCCATGCTGAGGACTGAAAGAGCTGATGTTGCAATTTATGTTTGATTTTAGACAGATGGTTATGTCAGCTGGAGTAAGTGTTCTGTGACTTGTTTAATCTTGTGACAAAATTAAAAGAGTTTTTCTTTAACTTACAGAAAAAAAGGTGAAGGTTTGTTTATTTTCTGCTACTGCTATGGATATAAGTTGAAATTGTATTTTAGTACTTCATCTTTTGCCCATTACGCGTTATTCAGACTAGCAACTGTATCCTGAGCTTCTGGCTAAGACCATGAAGGAGGATAGGCAGAGCACTTAAAATCTGTCTTAGTTCTGCAATGTTATCTTACGTATGCAAAAGCAATATTATACTCAAGAGTCACGAAGGAATAGCCAAGTAACTACATGAGACCAAAGTACACAGAGTTTCTAGTATGTTAAAGCTCTTGTATCTCCCTGGTTGAATTAAACCAGACATGGTTTTGTATCCACCCAGATAAGAAGTCTGATTGGATTGTGTTCAGATGCCCAGTTGATGGTAAAGATGTCTTGATAAGTTTTTATTTTTTCTGGGGGTGAGTGGAAGGTATTACTTTGAAGTGATTAACATTTAAATTAAATCCTTGTTTGTCTTAACATATTGTAAAGCAAAGCCAGATGTATTTTACTTGTAAACTTTAGGATGTTTACATATAAAGTGGGTATATTTCAAATTTCATTTCTTTCTTTTTTTTTTTTTTTAAAGATTTTATTTATTTATTTGAGAGAGAGACAGTGAGAGAGAGCATGAGCGAGGAGAAGGTCAGAGGGAGAAGCAGACTCCCCATGGAGCTGGGAGCCCGATGCGGGACTCGATCCCGGGACTCTGGGATCATGACCTGAGCCGAAGGCAGTCGTCCAACCAACTGAGCCACCCAGGCGTCCCTCAAATTTCATTTCTAACTCATCAGTTCGTCTTCCATTTGAAATCGTCCTTAATGAAAACCCCTTCATAATTTGGTCACAACTAGCCTTAACATTTTACATTAGTCTTATAAGTCACCTCTGATTTACTTTACCTGGTAGACCCAAGTTAATGCATTTTCCTTTATATTCATTTCCTTTTTACTTACTGGAACTGTGCTGTTATTGAGGAATTTAGTAGTTAAGTTTGGCTCATAGTAGCTTCATTTTTTTTTTCTTTAAACTCCAGAAAAGGTCCCTGACTCTCCAGAAAATGAGCTGAAATCTAGATGGGAAAACCTGTTGGGCCCGGATTATGAAGTAATGGTATGTTAAAATATTGTAATAAAAAGCATTCATGTTTCATTGCATGTCAAGCTCCTAACATTGCAGTTTAAAGAAGTGGGAGAGCCCAAGGTTAGCCAGTTTGCCTTTATTTTAATTCCTGCCTTTCTTCCCTTAGGGGATCAATTGATTTTTTTCCCCCCTCTTTAAACATTTTAAGCTGTAAGAACAATTAAGGACTGCACACAAGTTTTAGTTATAATTAGCAGACACTCGGTTCATGTTGAAAACATTTAAGTCAACAGTAGGCAGAAGAATTTTAGAAGACTTGCCTTTAAATTTATAACCTATATCAGCTGCTTAAAATTGCTGGCATTTTTATGATTGCTTTTATGATCTGTTTGTTTTATTGTACACTGAAAGGGCTGTGGATATTAGTCCTATGTTTCACAAAGAATCTTACAGTTTTATGAGAAAAATGAAAGAATGATTATCAAATGTATTAGGGAGAACAGGAAGTAATTTAGGTTAGGTATAAGTTTATAGCACCAGTGGTCCATTAGACTTCCTTTCACCTGTTATTAGATTCATCGAGTAAGGGATTGATTACACTCCCCACATGAATCCATGTGAAAGCAGAAAGCTGTGCTTGGAAAAGCATCTACAGTGTTCACTAAATGCATTAGTAATAAAAATTCTATTAAATTTCTATTGTCATTCATGTTGTCTCCCATATGTTTATCATTAGTGCTTGTTGGCTGGTTGGAGATTTTTTTTTCCCCCTTTTCTTGGTTCAGAACATGCAACCACTATGTATTGTCAGGAAATTTCCAGCATCATTAAGATGCATTAAAACATTCCATACTCTATTCTTGCTAATTTCATACTTGCTTTTGGTCCTCAGGAACTGCTGCTTCTTTACCTCATAGATTTTATTTATTTATTTTTTTTTTTAAAGATTTTTTATTTATTTATGTGACAGAGAGAGATCATAAGTAGGCAGAGAGGCAGGCAGAGAGAGTGCGAGGAGGAAGCAGGCTCCCCGCTGAGCAGAGAGCTTGATGTGGGGCTCGATCCCAGGACCCTGAGATCATGACCTGAGCTGAAGGCTGCGGCTTAACCCACTGAGCCACCCAGGCGCCCTACCTCATAGATTTTAAATGCTGTTTTGTCATTAGGCTGTCACCTTAGCAAATAACTTTTTCTACTATTCGTAGTGGTTTGATATATAAAGCAGTTTGGTGTCCCAGTATATATATCCATGGGACAGTTTTGTGATGGGCTCTTTTTAGTTAAAATTTTATCCTCATAACTACTCCAAATTTCATTTATCACACAGTGAGAGCATAACATAATGGCGAGAAAGAAGAGACAGAATTTGAGGTTGGGAATTTTTTTTTTTTTTTAAGATTTTATTTCTTTATTTGTCAGAGAGAGAGTGAGCACAGGCAGACAGAGTGGCAGAGGGAGCTATAGAACAAGGAGCCTCTGCAGATTGTAGCAGGCTCCCTACAGAACAAGGAGCCCGATGTGGGACTCGATCTCAGGACGCTGGGATCATGACCTGAGCTGAAGGCAGCTGCTTAATGAACTGAGCCACCCAGGCGTCCCTGAGGTTGGGAATTTAAAGTGACAACTTATTCATTAAGGGTTCTTCCTGTCTTGAGGGATGAGGAACACAAAGGAGAAACCAGGCAAGATAAATAAATGCATGCACGCCCTCGTGTACTCTGATGTTTCTGATTCCATTTTTCTTCTAGAATCTACTTATATGAAATGCAGTACTTCTAGAAGCTTTAGTTGGATCATTGTTTGACTTATCCTCTCCTTCCAGATACACCCTACTTTATTAATAACTTACAGATGCACATCATCAGTAAAGTATTTTGCTTGCTAGGAATTCACTTCTGTGGATCTCTACCACTGAGGCTTAGAACAATAGTTTTAGGCCAGGATTAAGAGCTTTAAGTATATTCTGTGAGCTGCTCACCAGGCCAGGTCTTTCTGTTTGTGTCCTTGCCAGCTATGTCTCCCAGGGAAATGATGGAGTTTGCTGTGGAAAGTCAGATGCTTCAGTTTTTCCAAACTCATCTCACTTTACTGACCTTGCAAACTTCATTTTAAGGCCTGAATTTAAAAGTGAAAATGATTATGCTTTTGGCTTTGCTAAAAGAATAAAATTTTTATGGACTCCTTACAACAGAGGATTATATTAAAACTTTAAGGGTCATGGATTTTTAAAAATAGCGTATGTGTTTTGCCCATTCCCTTCTGGTTCAACCAAGTAATTTAGGGGGAAAAGATTGCTCTAGAAAACGGTAACAACAAAAAACTTTTCTTTGACATTTTGCATTATGTGTTATACTTCCTGATTTCAGAAATATCAGAAAAAGATGAGAATGCAGATCAGATGGTGTTATCAATATATAGGGTTTACAGATCTTTTTTCAGAAAACCTAAGAAATGAGGTTATGCTTTTACAAATATTGGAGTTTTTTTTTTTTTTCCTTGTAAATTTAGGTTGCTACTTTGGATACACAGATTGCAGATGATGCTGAATTACAGAAATATTCAAAGGTAAGTGTTATTTTTTTAAAAATGTTACCAGTTTTCTGTTGTTTGAAGAACTTTCTCTAAGTTCTCATCAAAGAAACCAAGTTTGTGCTGTGACCAGAAGTTTCCAGAATTTAGTCTTAGATGTTTCCTGAAATGTGGCAGGTTCTCACTGTTACGAAAGGTGATGGTTAGATATGCCTGGAAAGAACATGGGGTGCCACGTTCAGAAGCCAAAACCCCAGTTTTGATGGCTTTGCCCACCTTGCAGGTGGTACACAGAGTAACATTTTCCAGAATGTGTTAGCCCTGCAGACATTATCAGTAGGACTTTTAAAATGTTTCCTAAAAATCAAGACCACAAACACAGACCTTACAAAATCTTGGTCCAGATGTCTAAAGACAGAAAAGTGCATTTTAAGTGGTATTTTTTCTTGAACTTAGAAACTTTTGTAGAGTGAGCTTTATTTCTAATGGCAGAATGCCAGGAGGTGGTGGTAACAGTTTCCCCCAGCATTTTTAGGTTTTTTCTCACTATAAATTAATTTTATAGTTCCTCCTCTGGATAATCAAAAAGCAGGGCAGTTGAAGGTCAGAGAAGGCTTCTTGTTGGCTTACTCAACCAATGATGAGAAAGTAAAGGTGTTCTCATTAGAATAGTTTCAGGATTTATACTGTAATCCCAAATGGGTCGATGAGCTAAGTCCAGCTTAAACTCTCCTGTCACATGTACTCTTCGAGAGGAGTTCTCTGTGTCCCATGTAGGTTTTGTAAGAAGTTATCTCTTGAGGTATTTCTGCCATCTCTTTATTTGTGTTGAATATTTCTCTTCCATAATTTTATATTATATGGGCAGTCATTTTATAGGTTTGAATTTTTAAGGCTGAGACTGTAGTGTTTCTTTCCACCTGTGCTACCCTGCATTTGGAGTCACTACCTGGCTGTACCTATGGGACCAGCCGACCAAGCTTTTCTCCGAATAGGCCATATAAAAGCATCATGGCATAATTTATGGTTAATTTTAAATTATTTACAAGTCATAACTTACAATTAATTTTAAGTTATTTACAAGTCATTAGAGCAGTCACTGATTACTAATTCCATCTAACTATGCTGGGAGGGATTTAAGAGGATAGTAACAAATATGAAAACGTCACCAAAGTTCAGTTCTTATTAACCACTGTAGTGCAGTTTACTGATTAAATGGACTTCGGGGTCAAACTGCCTGAGTTCAGATTCTGCCTTATCCATTCACTCGCTTGCAGAATTATCTAAACTGTTTCAGTTTTGTTGTCTGTTAAAGGGAGATATTAATAGGATACTACCTAGCTTATTGGTTTTATAGGGATTAAATACACTGAGCCTAGAAGAATTGCAGGTGCCTACTAGTATGTCCTATTATTTTTATCATTCGTAAAAATCAGTGATGCTGTCCCCTAAAACTGTTCTTTCATATACACTAAACTCTTAGATAATAGATGTTTTGTATTTATCTGTCTTGCAGTTTAGTAAATTTACTGTGCCTAATCTGCTGCTGAAGCCCATCTATTGAGTTCTTAATTTTAATTTTTGTTGTAATGTTCTGTTCTAGAATTTCTGTTTTATTCCTTTTTAGGTTATGTTCTTTGGTGTAATTTATAATTTAAAAAATCTGTATTTGCCATCTTTTCCTGTATTTCTTAAACATATTAGTCATAGCTTAGAAGGACGTTAAGCAGTTAATTTCAGTATCTGGATCAACTTTATATGTGTTTCTATTATTCGGTACTTTCTTTTGTTATTTGGTTGTCTCTTTCTTCATACCATAATGTAATTGACTGCCCGACCTTATGTAGGGCAACTTACAAAGGCTTCAGGTGATGTTATCTTTGTCCAGGGACTCATTCTTTTTTCTGATAAGGAGATTGTGTGTGTGTGTGTGTGTGTGTGTGTGAGAGAGAGAGAGAGAGAGAGAAAGGGAGAGAGAGATGGGGGTGGAGGGGTGGGAATGGGTGATTATCTCTGAGATGAGACAGAGGTACAGTTCTGGTAAGGTTTAGACTCTTTCTGGTTTGCCTTTGCTCCTAAGACCTAGCCTCTCAGGTGTTCCACATGAGTCAGGAATGTATACTGGTCCCCTCTTCTTGGTGGGATCTGAACGCCAATTCTGTTTCCTCAGTACTTTTGGGGCTGCTGAAGTCTTTGCTTTTCAGAGTTTTTCTGATTGGCTTTTAGCCTCCTTGCCCAAATAGCTTTAGAACTCAAGAGACCTTCTTGGGGGGAACATACCAGACTCAGCTTGTCATGCATTTCAGCTTTAGTTGTCTGTCCTCCCACGTTCCAACCCAGTGAGACCCTGCATCATCATATTCTGTAATAAGTAAAAAAAATAATAATCACACTTTGTGCATCTTAAGGAATGGCATTGTCTTTTTCTAGACAGATGTTCTGTCTCACCTTCATTTCCTAGTTCCTTATCACCAGTCTTACTAATTTCATTTCTTTACTGATCAACTTTTATGCAGTATATTATATATATACATACATATATAATATACATATATATATACATATATAATATGTATATTATGTATATATGTATACACATATATAATATATACAAACACAAACGTGTGTGTACTTAGTAACTCTGGTACCAACACATGGAAAGGCTTTGAACTGTACAGACTTTCAGAACTACCTCATAGAAACTCATCTGTGCACTCAACTGTACATTCATTCATTCATTACTCATTTTTAAAATACTTTTACATACTTTGTCTCAGGTCCTCTACTGGGTGCTGGGGTTTCAGAGGAGAGCAGAGGAAAAAAAGAAAAATCTCTGTCTTGTAGAACTTGTATTTTCATAAGGGGAGATAAAAAAAAAAAAGTGGGATACATTGTCATGCAGAATTTAAGGCAGGGCAGATAAAGAATTCAGGAAAGAGAGTGGATTTGTAATTTTAGATAGGTTGACCATGGAAAACCTTATTAAAAAAGTGACAACTGAGGAAGCATTTTAAGGAGTGAAATAAGCAGCCTAAATTTTCTTCTACAGAATATGAACAATAATACTTATGTTTGAAGATTAAGTACAAATATATATAATGTATGCTTTAATTAATATAGCTCCATGCTAATACGTAAGAATTGTTCAGTAAATGGTGATTTTGTTGCCCAGTTGTGTGCTTCATTTTTAGTCTCTAAACTTTTAAAGTCTCCTTTAAGAAAAAACTATTTTTTTCAAATTTTTGTTTAAATTCTAGGTAACATATAGTGTAATATTGGTCTCAGGCATAGAATTTAGTGACTCATCACTTGCCTGTAATGCCTGGTGCTCCTCATAAGTGCCCACCGTAATATCGATCACCCAGCTAGCATAACCCCCCACCCACCCTTCTTCCATCAACCTTCAGTTTGTTCTCTGTAGTTAAGGGTCTCTTATGGTTTCTTCCTTCCTTCTCTTTTTCCCCCCTTTACCATATGTTCATCTGTTTTGTTTCTTAAATTCCACATATGAGTGAAATCATATGGTTTGTCTTTTCTGACTTTGCTTAGGATAAGCTGCTTCCACATTGTTGCAAATGGCAACATTTTATTCTTTTCAGTGGCTGAATAATCCAGAGTGTGTGTGTGTGTGTGTGTGTGTGTGTATATGTGCGCGCACTCACTCACGTGCTGTGATGGATATTCAAGCTTTTCCCGTACTTTGGCTATTGTTGATAATGTTGCTTTAAACATCAGGGTGCATGTGCCCCTTTGAATCAGTATTTTTGCATGGATACATTACTATTAGTTCAATTGCTGGATTGTAGGGTAAGCTCTATTCACTTTTTGAGGAAACTCAAAAACTCAGTATGTAATTGAGCCTGTATCCTAGCAGAACTTCACAGATGACAATACTGAAGTTTGTGCAGGTGCAGTGGCTCACCTCAAATTATACAGCTAGATAGCCGCAGGGGCAGGTTGCAGAACATGTTCACTTATCTCTGAAGTATTTATTGAAGTCCTGCTCTGTGCCAGACTCTGCTGCCAGTGGTGGGCACCAACATGGAAGAGGTCTTTGCTCTCACAGAGCCTACACTCTGGGCTTGGGTAAGGGCATGATAGTAAACAAGTGAAAAATAATTTGATAAAATAGTTATAGATTCTTAGTTGTAGATCATTAGTGATGTAAAAGTTTTAACAGGATGGTGACAGCAGAACGGGAGGAGGGAGCATTTTGAAGAGAGCCAGAGAAAACCTTTCTGAGCTCAGGCTTGAAAGATAAGGAAATGGGGAGCTGGGAGACTGGTGAGTGGCAGGCATAAAAGCTCTGTGAGAAGACAGGGCCAGCTTGTAGGGAGAGTGGAGGTTGTTTGTTATAGTGTTAGGGTCCAACTAAGTGAAGACTAGAATGTTAAATAGGCTGGCGAGGAAGACCTGGAGCTGTAGGGCTTCCAGATCCGTGGTGGTAAGCCTGGGCTTCACTTGCCATGCCAGTAACACCAGTGGAAGGTTTAAGCAGAGCAGTGGCAAGATCTGAGGTCATGCTGTAGGTTTTTCTTCGGTCTCAGCAGGTTTCTGATGAGGAAAGCCATGTTTCATGGCCAGAACTGCTGTTCCTAAGGGTCTAGCTGTCTTTGGATGGTCCCTCCAGTTTACTACCCCATTGCCACTACTCTGGAATGGATGATGATACAAGAAGCACCTTCATATGTTACTGGCCAGTGTTCATAGATGAGGCTTTCTTGTGAGGTGGACAGAGTTGTGGGGAAGGAGGGAGGCGAAAGCAATTTGTAGTGGCTTGAGCATTAGCTGCAGTGCTTCTAGGAAGCTGTTAATCATGACAGCAGAACGGTTTTCCCGCATCTGGGGAGACTTGCACATTTAGGGATGGCTTTCTTGGCAACTGTTTACTATTAAGATAATCACAGCACTGCGAGGGAGAAGCATTAGGCTCATTCCAGTGACCTTTCTGCTGGCCATCAGTTGTGATTCGGAGTGAGTGTTAGGAAGGTCCCCGCCGTGGGAAACGAAATATTACACATCCTGTTCTCTGGTTTTGACAAGACAGGCTGACAAATTTCATTTTATTTCCTTCCTGAATTATATTCTCTGAACCAAAGGACTTTCAAACGTGTGTTTCCCCCTCACTCAATGAGAGCAAATCTAACTTTTAAGGCAGTGGAATGTACCCGACCCTCCTAGAGTGGCTGCAGGTGTACATTCGGTTACTAGGATGGGTTCTTGGTCTCAAATACAGTGTCTCCTTTAATTGTCTCAGTGACCCTATTGTTCAGCAGCTGTTTTCTTCTTTCCAGTCGTGGTATGTGGAAACTGAGCATCAGGCAGGTAAAGTGTCTTGTTCAAGATCAGATGCAGCAAGTAAAGTGGCAAAATGAGGAAACCCATCAAAGTTGTCTGGCTTCTACACCTATGCCATTCTTTTTTCTTCTGAATAAGTAACATGGACAAGATCTAAAATTAAAAAGTTATGGAAGTACATCCTGTAAAAAATAAGTTTCTCTTCCATCCCAGTTCCCTTATTCTCCTCCCCAGAGACAACTACTGCTGATGAATTCTCGGGTGTGTGATTTTACACTTTGCTGGTCTCTTGTTGAGTGGAGAGCAAAAGGCACAGAATCAAGTCACTGTACTAACTGAGGTGCGTAGTTAGGGTACATGGCCTGTCAGAAACAGGAGCTTTTTCAAAATACACAGGTCTTTGGGTGCCTGAGTGGCTCAGTCAGCTAAGTGGCTGCCCTTACCTCGGGTCATGATCCCATGGTCCTGGGATGGGGCTCATCAGGCTTTCCTGCTCAGTGGGGAGTCTGCTCCTCCCCCTCCCTCTAGCCCTCACTCCTGCCCTTTTTCTTATTTGCTTACTCTCTAATGAATACATAATTTTTTTTCCCTAATGAATACATTAATACTCTTTTAAATACACGTCTTATTTCGTTCTTCCGGGCAATATTCTAATTCTGTACTTTGTGGTGAGGTTCCTATAGGAAATTGTGGTTCTTCCTTTGCCTCACTCCACTGAGAACTCTACTGTTCAAATATTACCAAAAGGCCTTATATTTGCTCAAGGAAGGAGATGGTACTTCCTCAAGGAAGGTAAAGGAGGTTTCTTGGGAGGATGGCATTTGAAGTGTACCCTGAAGAATGGGTTCAGGGAAATAACTGGATATTCCAGGTGGAGGAAGTACCAAGAACAAAGGTAGAACAAGAGTCGTAAGTGCAGAGTGTTAGATCAGGTGTCAAAAGTTCAAATACCATGTGGACTAGGCAGGTAACATCAATGATATTTAAAATGATAATGCTAAACAACAAAAAAAAAAATGATAAATGCCAGTTGACTCTTGACCTTGGTTTTAGGCCACTAAAAAGAACTTTCATTGTATTTCTGTACAAAAGGGCATACAATGTGTGTTTTTTGAATATTCAGAATTAAAATTTTATATGGGCAAGAAGCTTTTGCTGTTTCACTTTGGTTTGTTTTTTAAAGATTTTATTTATTTGACAGAGATCACAAGTAGGTAGAGAGGCAGGCAGAGAGAGAGGAGGGGAAGCAGGCTCCCTGCTGAGTAGAGAGTCCGATGTGGGGCTCGATCCCAGGACCCTGGGATCATGACCTGAGCCACAGGCAGAGGCTTTAACCCACTGAGCCACCCAGGCGCCCCTGTGTTCACTTTTTAAAAGTTGTAGCTAAATTCTTGGAAAGTTTGTAGTAATTCTTTCCCTCTAACTTTTACACATAAATGGCATTTAACATCTTCAGTCTCTGTGTGTGTGTGTGTTTGTGTGTGTGTTATAAGAACTAATCATGGGGTTCTTTCTGTCCTATTTTGAGGTTAGCTTTTTTGGAAGCATCCTCCCCCATCCTACTGACATATCTATTCCTCTCCAGAAGGGTTTTTTCCCCAGAAGCAACATCATTTATATTCTCACTTGCACATTCTGGTATCTTGTTTTAGGATCCTAAAAGTAGAGCTTTTAGCAAAATGAATGAACTGCGGTTTGCTTCGTGACAGGTCTCTCCACTTGCAGGTTGAAGGGCTCTGGCTTGCTTGGTCTCATTTGATCTTCATCATTTTAGCACTGACAGTAAGTCGCACAATGGTCATACTTCTCCTTAGATATATTTCCTTGTATCTTTTACTTGTCACATCGGGATCATGAAAACCCTGCTGCTCATTAACTTTGTCAATTTAAATAGGACCCCTTGCAAAGCACATTGAATAAGCATCAGTAAAGCATAACATGGAATGTGTGTGAAGGCATCAATCACCTGTCTGTTGCACCCACTCCTGTCATTTTAGTACTTTCTGCTCTCTAAGAACTCAGAAAACGGAAGGGGTGGACAACTGAAAGAGACAGATGAAACGGTTGATTTGTTGAGTTGCTAAATGCAGCTGGGACAGGTAATTAAACAGTCCTGCTCCCGCAGAGGAGCCTGCAGCAATGTAACATGAAGTCTCGAAAACCAGCTGTACTCCGATTTGGATACAGAACTAATATTAGGTAGGCTTCTCGCAGATTGACAGATTTTGTAAACATTGTTTCTGGCTTATTTGTTCAGCGTGATTAAAGATGGAGCATGTGTGTCTTGTTCATGGTTTAAGTTTCTGGGGAGCATGTGCTGTTTATAGATATCTGGGAGCATCGCCTACGAGGATACAGGCCTGTATCTGGAAGGCAAAGGATTCCATGGGTGATCTTCTCCTGCTCCTCTCTGTTCCTCTTCTGTGCTCCAGCCCATTCCTCCTGTTGCTTGGATATGGTGGAGAATGGAGTCAGCTACATAAATAGGTCAGGATTAGGAAGAGGGGGCTGAATGGGGAAATTGAATCAGTTCCCTCCTTAATCCTTTTATTTTTTATGGGGGCATATTTCTATGTAAGTAGCAGTAGTCTGTATGTACAGCAGTGTCCTTGTTTTAATTTCGGCACCTCTATGCAGAAATTGCTACTGCCATATTACTGGTTGCTCAAATAAAAATTTAGCAATTACCTTTCTCATTGACATTCTACAAGCAGCCCCCTCGCAGGCTTTTTGTAGGGCTGATATGGTCTTACTTTCAGTTTTACCACAAATGTCCCCATCTCTGGAAAATCTACCCTGCCCAACTTTTCAAAATGACCTTCACCAGTCATGTGTGGTATCTTGGCCCAGATTCATTCCTGCATAGCAGCTAGTAATAATTACAACTAATAATTGTTTGGTTTTCACTTGTTTGTTGGTGAATTTTTTTGGTTGTTCTTAAAGATTGATTGATTGATTTGAGACAAAGATTGAAAGAGTGTGAGCTGGGGAAGAGGCAGAGGGAGAGAATCTCAGACTCCCTGCAGAGCAGAGAGTCATCTCAAACATGACCCTGAGATCTTGACTCGAGCTGAAATCAAGAGTCAGATGCTGGTGGCTCAGTGACAGATTTTGAATACTTTTGACATTTACTTTTAATATCATTTAATTGTAGTTGTACAGCATTTAATTTTTAGTGATGGCTACATTTAACAGCAAACTTGCAGAATTCCTGAAGATTGAGCAGTCTGTTCTTGCAAGCAGTCTTCATACCACTGGAGATGACCTACGGGTGGACTCCCTGACCACTGACCACTGCCCCAGTGTTTGCCTCATAAACAGAGGAAAGGAGAGAGTCGGCAAACATGGGTGGGTTAGTCCTTATTACAGAAACATTTCTCTGAGAGTTGTTATTTAACCTTTTACTACTGAAGAAAGACTAAAAAAGAAAAAAACAAAAACCCCCCCACCACCAACATTAATAATAAGGGAACTGATATCTTCTGGTTTGATATGCATGGTTGGGTACAGTGACTCAGAAAGAGGATAGGGGACTGCAGTGATAAAGAAATCACAGAGAGGGAACAAGAGTAAAAACAATGTTAACCTTCCATTTAGAGCGCTAGAACATCTTATTGCCAGACATGGTGGTGGAATCTGAAGAGGTTGGTGGTCAAGAGCACTTAACTTTCAGAAAGTTAGCCCAGAGCCAGAAATCCCTCATGCCTGTTTTAAGTCATTGAGGTCTTGGTGTGCTAGACTGCTTATCCTTCCCATTTGTCTGTATGTATACGGTGGGAAGGAAATGAGCCCTAGGTGGTGCCTAAAGCCTGTAGAACTCTGGGGACCCAGAGCAGATGACTAAGGGGAGGTGACAAGCTCAGAGATAAAGGGTCAAAGGGAATAGGAAATATGAAGGAAAGAACTATATTGTGCATACATTGCCATGCTGTATAGGGTTTTCTCTTTATTTAATATATAGTTAGAGGTGGACCTGGTATTTTATTTTATTTATTTTTTTGAAGATTTTATTTATTTGACACAGAGAGAGATCACAAGTAGACAGAGAGGCAGGCAGAGAGAGGGGGGGGAGGCAGGCTCCCTGCTGAGTAGAGAGCTTGATGCAGGGCTTGATCCCCGGACCCTGAGATCATGACCTGAGCCGAAGGCAGAGACTTAACCCACTGAGCCACCCAGGCGCCCCAAGGGTCTGGTATTTTAGATAAATAAATTATTGATATAGGACATATAAATCATAATTAGTAAGTACCATTTACCATATTTGAGTTTATATAGCCACAATGATAAATCATGAGCTCCATCTTTAAAAGTCAAGGGAGTAGAGTTTGGTGAGTGCATTTGTCCTTTACAGCCAACAACACCAAGTCTCATCTCTTTATTTTGACATGGGCTAGAGTTTCTTAACCCTTGACTTATAGCTGAGCCCATAGTAATCCTTCTAAGCCACCAACATCAATCCTAGGATGGAATAATGATTGCCTTCCTTATTACATAGCCACCCTCCCCCACCTGGAAATTGTTCTCACTTAAGTTGGTGAGATAGAAAAGGAGTTCTTGAGTGAGGGATCATTCTCACAGCTTAGTTAAAAAAACTGTTTAATGAGTCCATGTTTAGTGCCTGGTACTATTGTAGGGTCTGAAGTTACAGAGAGAAGATAAAGACTTTGCATTTAAGCAGGGGGAACAATCAAGAAAATAGAAATTCTAGGCACAGTAGGTTATGAGCTGTGATGGAGATCTATACATGGTGGCCTTGGACCCCAAACAGAGGGACATTAACTCAGATATCAGGAAGGACTTCCTGGAAGTAACATTGCCTCGGTATTAAGTGAGTGGAAATTAGGTAATAAAGAGGAACTCGAATGTTCTGGGAGATGGATAGCCCTGCAGAAAAATAAAACCTGGAATCCATACTGGGAACTATAAGAAGTTTGGAATACTTGATGCTTAGAATCGAGGCAGGACTTTGTACATCTGTGTGTCCATCCCTAAGGAATCTGAAAGGAAAAGAGGAGTGAGAGCAAGAAGACAAATTATTCATATTTTATTGGTGGCTAGTTTCCCCATTTTTGCCCTCTATTGGGATCTTGATGATCTGACTCAAGAGGTGGGGTTTTCATGTCAAAATAATACTTGATGGAGGATTAACAGTTGGATATGTCCTTGTCAGATTTGATATTGTTGCTTTGTGTTTTGCTACAGCTGCTGCCCATTCACACTCTGAGGCTTGGCATGGAAGTGGATTCCTTTGATGGACACCATTACATCTCTTCAGTTGCTCCAGGTGGTCCTGTTGATACACTGAACCTCCTGCAGCCAGAGGATGAACTTCTTGAGGTAAAATTTGTGAGAGATAAAAAAAAAAACACAGGACAGGAATTTCTGAGTTATAGGAAAATGTATTTTTACCAGAAATTCACTGAATTACATTACCGCCAATGTAATGTGAACTACTTATATTGAAAAATACTTGGCGACTGTCTTTTCAAGTGTATAACATAGTATTGTTAATGATAGTCCCCAAGTTACTTTAAGAGTAGATCTTAAATGTTCTTACCATACACACACACACACACACACACACACACACACACACACACCCCACACAAAATGCTAACCATGTAGGGCAATGCCTGTGTTAACTAACTTCATTGTGAGAATATTTCACAGTATAGATGTAGTTCAAATCATCACATTATATACCTTAAACTTACACAATGTTGTGTGTCAATTTTATCTCAATAAAACTGGAGAAAATGAAATAAAATGAAGGTAGAGAAGAATACAGCCTATGTAATGATAAAAGAAAAAAGATAATGGGTTTGAGTTCATTTTTCCTATCTTTTGGGACTCCTGAGGCTTTATTTTGCTTGCTTATTTAAGTGATTGAGAAAGGAGCTAATGTCCTGTTATAGTTTGATAACATAATTAGGATTTTTTTAAGCAAAATTCTTTTTTAAGAGATGAATCCCTACCCCTTGTTTGCAACATGTAGTCACATTCACCTACAGGTTTTATGGTTATTTCTAATAAGAATTAGGCTAGCTGGGTGACCTCAGGCTTATGTATTATTGACTGGTATTCAGATTGTCTCCTTGGGACTCACATCCCAACATGGCAGCCTCTGTGGGCTCACTCAAGCTCCCCAGCCTGTCTTCAGCTAGAACAATTCTAGAGCACTTCTGCTTTGACATGACCTTCTTGAGATATTTTGTTAGAATGGACAGTCCCAGAGCTAACATAAACAAACACACAAACAACAATGAAGCTGCTAATTTTACAGACAGGAAAATAAGGCGCTGATTTTTCCCCAACGTTATATACTCCTAGCATGATGACTTTAGTTCATGTTTTCTACTTCCCGCTTCACTGTTTTTCCCAAATACACTACTTCCGAAGCCCCTCAAAAAAATAAATGTGGAGAATGGTCATACTTAAAGAAGGCTATGTAAAAGAGGGTTCTGCTATGAGTTAGGAACCATAAGAAGCTCTAACTTGGGTTTAATAGACTCAACCTCATAGCCTTAGCCAAGGTTTGACTCCCATGGGCCTTGACTGTAGAGATGTCTTTCTAAAATTGATGTTTACTCAAAGTGAAATGACGAGGATAGCAAATAGGGTTGTTGTTGAGTGCAGCTGCATTTTTGAGCAGTGTCTGGCCACCTAGAGAACTATGTTCAAAATTCTAGGCTGACTTTTGAGGTCAGAGGGAAAGCTGCTATGACTGGTTGTTAAATTTTATCATAAGCATAAGAGGGCAAGATGTGGGAGTCCCGTTTTAATCTCTAGTAAGTGGCTTATTTTTAGAAGTGCTCAAGGAATCCTACTGGGATCTTATTGTGGAATAATACCTTTAGGTTTTACTACATGACTTAGGCTTTTCTTTTGTTTTGGTTTTTGTTTATTATTTTGGTTTTGGTACTGAGATCATATCCTTTCTCTTTCGATTGTCAGGGCACATTTGTAGCTTTATGGATATCACAGATAATAATCTGTAGATTGGAGACCATTTCTATAATGTGTAGTTTTTAGGTATTGAGAAAGGAGATATTTTTGTTTGGAGAAAAGTGGAATTAGTAAAAACCAGTTTGATTCTCTCTTTTTTGTGTGTGAAAAATATACATAGATGGTACTGTGTACCTGAAACTGACAGGGTCTATCCACTACCCTTTTTTGTTGTTGTTAACTTTAGATATTTTTTTTTTTTTTTTTTTTTTGGACAAGACAGAGATCACAAGTAGGCTGAGAGGCAGGCAGAGAGAGAGGGAAGGAAGCAGGCTTCCCACTGAGCAGAGAGCCCAATTTGGGGCTCGATCCCAGGACCCTGGGATTATGACCTAAGCCAAAGGCAGAGGTTTTAACCCACTGAGCCACTCAAGGGCCCCTATCCACTACAATTTTTAAAAATTTTAATTTCAGCATAGTTAACATATGGTGTTCTGTTAACTACAATTAAAAAATAATAAAATACTTTTTCTCCAAGAAAAAATAAGCATACATAACATAGAATTACCGTCTTAACCGTTTTTATTGTACGATCAGTGGCATGAAGGATGATTCAGCGACTAGTATGTGGTAGATGAGAAAGCATTAGTGGCAAATATAGAGGAAGTGTGCATGACCCCGGCTATCAGCTGAGTCCTCTGTTCTTCAGCCAAGACTAGGATCCTGTGGGCCTTCTATCTTGTAAGAGAACGTGGTATAATAAGTAGTGTACTCTAATTCTTAAGTATAGATTTCTGGTGGAAACACTGGAGATAGGGAGCGAAGCAAAGGCTTGAAGTCAGAAGAGCTGCCTCTGTCTTTGAATTTGCCACAGCTTCACAGTGTGTCCTCTGACACGTCACTCAGCTGTTTTGAGAGTTGTTTTTTCATCAGTAGAGGCCTGCCTCACTATGTTTTTGTGACCATCTAGTAGAATATCATCAATGTAAACTTTATTTTATCTTTAAGATTTTATTTATCTATTTGAGAGAGCGAGTGTGTAAGCTGAGGGGTGAGAGTGTGTAAGCAGAGAGAAGCAGAGGGGGGAGGGGGAAAGACTCTCCCGCAGATTCCATGCTGAGCATGGGGCCTGACCCAGGGCCCGATTTCACAACCCTGAGATCACGACCCGAGCCGACACCGAGAGTGCTTAATGACTGAGTCATCCAGGTGTCACTTAAACTTTATTTTAACACACAGAGTGTTTTATTAGTTTCAGACATATAGTAATAGTGATTCAGCAATTCATACATCATCCTATGCTCATCACAAGTGCCCTCCGTAATCCCCTTTACCTATTTCACCCATCCTCCCACCCACCTCCCCTCCAGTAACCCTCAGTCCTCTGTAATTAAGGGTCTCTTTCTTGATTTATCTCTTTTTTCCCCTTTCCTTGTTCATTTTGTTTCTTTAATTCCACAAGCAAAAATTGTATGGTATTGTCTTTCTCTGACTTATTTTGCTTGACATTATACTCGCTAGCTGCATCCATGTCATTGCAAATGGTTTGGTTCCATTCTTTTTTATGGCTGAATAATACTCCTGTGTGTGTGTGTGGGTGTGTGTGTGTGTGCGCGCGCGCGTGCATGTGTACCGCATCTTCTTTATGCATTCCATTCATCAGTCGATGGACCCTTGGGCTGCTTCCATAATTTGACTGTTGAAAATAATGCTGCTATAAACACTGAGATACATCTATCTCTTTAAATTAGTGTTTTTGTATTTTTTGGGTAAATACCCAGGACTGTGATTATTGGATTGTAGGGTAGTTCTATTTTTAACTTTTTTTTTTTTTTAAGATTTTATTTATTTATTTGACAGACAGCAATCACAAGTAGGCAGAGAGGCAGGCAGAGAGAGAGGAGGAAGCAGGCTCCCCGCTGAGCAGAGAGTCCGATGTGGGGCTTGATCCCAGGACCCTGGGATCATGACCTGAGCCAAAGGCAGAGGCTTTAACCCACTGAGACACCCAGGTGCCCCTATTTTTAAGTTTTTGATGAACCTCCATACTGTTTTCCAGAGTGGCTGCACTCCTCCATATAAACTTTAAAGCGTTATTTCACTGTGCGATCTTGGCAGAATTATTACTGTAAAAAGGCATAAACAGTCTAAGGAGGATTGAATGAGGTAATGTGGTGGGACAATACTTGTACAGTGTTATGTACTCTGCAAATGTGTATGTGTGTGTGCTTTCTAATCACAAAGTCTGAATAATTGAGACTTGATAGCTCTTAAGAGGGTCTCCAGTTGGAGGGCCTAAGAAATACTGTGAACTCTAAAATAAAAATTGGCTTATTCTGAATAGTCAAATATAGAAATAGAAAAATCTCTCTAAAGTTAGCCAAATAAACTCCTGAACCTAAAGAGTGTGTGTGTGTGTGTGTGTGTGTGTGTGTGTGTATACTCCTTAGAACTTAAAACCAGAAACACAAATACGCTCTGGCGTTAGAACATTGTGCCAAGTCTCAGCCCAGAGCAGCTATTTACAGCAGCCATAAATCCTCTTAGATAGGAGTTGGTAATGGGAAACATGACCAATCCCTTTAACAGTAGAGAGCAGTGAGGAGGACTACCAGGCACTGCTATAATAATTGGAGACAATTCAAATGAATAAATAATGAGCTAAATAAATATTTAAATGTACTCCAAGATAAAAACCTGAAAAGTGATTTTCTAATTTGTTGAAGTACTGTGAAACACAAACTAAGACTTGAATATGGGGTAGAATTCTTGGCTTTGGTTATATCTGCTTGCTTGCTTCTCGGTATGGGGTACTGTGCATGTGGGTGATTTGAGAACTTGCTCTGTCTGTGGCACCCATTGGCACTGGGGACATGATGTGGCCAGTGAAGGTTGACTTTCAGTTCTTCCAAAGGAAAAACATTTATCAGCTGCTAAACTTGCAGTCCCCCAGATCCCTTTCATCCGTCAGAAAGTCTTGGGAGACGATCCTGACTTTTCCACTAGGACCAGCTCCCTGAAGCACATATGGGTCTTTTTACTCGGTGGTGATACCTCTGTAAATAATTAAGAGGCAGAGAGATGGTGTCTGGCCTGATGGCTAAGTGCTTGGATTTGTGGGCCCAAGAGTGGCTCCCAGGGATCATTGACTTTGGGCTCAGGTTGCTGCCTCTCTGAGATGCTTGCAAAACCCACAATGCTGTATTCTCTGAGAAGGACAGATTTTGTGCACAGGTTTCTCCCAGGAAAGTCAGCCCCACCAGTGATCTGGATATTAGCACGACACCTGTCAGAAATTGATGCCAGCCCAGAAATACCTTTACAACTAATAATGCCACTGAATGCTCCCAGGAAGGTAGGAGTCGGGTGGGAAAAGACTGGTTCATGCCTGGATTATGTTCATGCCTCAGCTTTTGGGGAGTTGCAGGCAGATCAGTTTTTAGTGGTGTTGAGTCAGAACTGAGAGAGCTTCTGGAGCTTAAGTCACATAGATAAAAAATTAGAATAGGTTAATCTTTCTAAATCATCTTTGGTGCAAAAATACTATTCCTGTGCACTAAAACATAAAACTTAGATAATTTCACGGTGATAAGCACTAAGCATTAGGAGTAGTTAGTTATCATTTTGTCCTTTTAAGCATTTGGAACACACGTCTAATGGTTTGAAAACTGACACACCTCCGATAGTTGACCTATAGTTGACGGCTGTGTGAGCAGAACATGTAAGAATAGAATGGATTTACATATATTTATTTTCGATAGATACTTTTTCTAGGATGGTCTTAAGCATCAGAGAGGGAGAAAAACCATGAGAGACTCTCAACTCTAGGAAACAAACTGAGGGATGCTGGAGGGGAGGTGGGTGGGGGGATGGGATAGCTAGGTGCCTGGCATTAAGGAGGGCATGTGATGTGATGAGCACTGGGTGTTACATGTGACTGATGAGTTATTGAACACTATATCTGAAACCAATGATGTGCTATATGTTGGCTAATTGAATGTAGATTTAAAAAAAAAGTTTATAGCATATGAAAGAAAATTGTGAAAAGTGATGCTAAATTTTGACAGTTGAGTATCCTAGATTTTGTTACCTACACATTGTAAATTGAGTGGTTTTTAATTACAGCCTTAAAATTAGTGTTGATATCTATAGTGATATTTTTATAAAATGAAAAAGTAAAAGGAGGTGGTCCTAGGAAGGCTAGCAATGATATTTAGTGTATTTAAGGAGAGATGTGTAGAAGTAGATGAGAGAATTCAAGAGTTGGAGGGTAGAAAAGAGAAATCATGGAGGTGTGAGAAATTAGATCACTTGTAATCTGCACACATCTTAAACTTTCTTCACTAAATTCAATAAAGGTTTAGCCTAAATTTTTATACATTTGATTTCTAGTCTTTTTAGTTACTACTAAAATAATGTGGTTATGTTTGGACCCTTAGTTTGTGGGGAAAATAAAATCTGTTTTTATTTGGGTAGATCCATGTGAGCATGGGACTTTGGTTTTTTCCTCCAGGGCTGCTCAATTCTGACTTCTCCCTTGTCTTTCTAGGTCAATGGTGTGCAACTGTATGGGAAGTCTCGCCGAGAAGCAGTGTCTTTTCTCAAAGAGGTGCCTCCTCCCTTTACCTTGGTTTGCTGTCGACGACTGTTTGATGATGAAGCTTCTGTGGATGAACCAAGGACCACTGAAGCCCCTCTTCCCAAGATGGAGGTACTAACGGAATATTCTGTGGTTCCTACAGGAACGAGATTCTTCAAGAATGCCCTGATGAGTGTGTTTGGATATGAAAGGAGGGGAGAATTTTCTATCTTTTGACTATAATAGCACTCAAAGGCAATAATACCTAGCTTTACAAACCATTTTCATTTCACATCATAAAACTTTCATTCTTCTTCTTCTTCTACTTGAAATGTTGGTGACATTAATGTGCATGCATTATTATTTTAGAAAACCTTTTTTTAGTAATTTCCTGGGCTCATTACTTTAGGCTCCCAGTTCAGCTCAGTTCATCTTAAGTTTAAGATGTTGGTGAGTGTTGAATATCTAATGGACTTCCCTTTTTCAGAGCCTTAGAAATATGAAGATCTATGACCAATTTCGAAGTGAGTAAAAATTGCTGTAAAAGCCTTCAGAAGGTCAGAGAATAAAATAACATTTTCTGTGCTCTTGGTACACTTCTTTTTTTTTTTTTTTTTAAAGAATATTGTGATTATGTAAACAGTTTTAAGCACATGCTTTGCCATCTTATGCCAATTGAACCTCATCTTTTATGCCGCTTCCCTACCCTACCCTATGCCCCCTTTCCAGCCCCTTACGGATTATAATTCCTTAATACCAGTTCAGTTTATTTATTTATTTTTTTTAAGATTTTATTTATTTGACAGAGTACAAGCAGGGGAAGCAGCAGAGGAAAAAGGGAGAAGCAGACTGCCAATTGAGCAAGGATTCCCAATCTGGGGCTCAATCCCAGGACTCTGGGATCATGACCTGAGCTGAAGGCAGACCCTTAACCAACTGAGCCACCCAGGCACCCCATTAACACCAGTTTAGATGCACAGAGCCTTCCGTTTCCTTGCCTGTAGTCTGAGTTTCAAGATAATTGTGCCTCTACCACTTAATGATTGCGAACTTGACTTCCTATTCATAGTCTTTCTTTCTTTCTTTCTTTTTTTTTTTAAGATTTTATTTATTTGACAGAGAGAGATCACAAGTAGACAGGGAGGCAGGCACAGAGAAGGGGAAGAAGGCTCCCCACTGAGCAGGGAGCCCAATGCAGGGCTCGATCCCAGGATCCTGAGATCATGACCTGAGCTGAAGGCAGAGGCTTAACCCAATGAGCCACCCAGACTCCATATTCTTTCTTTGAAAATTGGGGATACTTTTAGTCCTTCCTGCCCTCCTCAGTTTGTACAAGAAGGATATGAAGTAATACATGCCCAGCTGTTAGTGCAGTGCCTTGCCCATGAGAAGTACTCAGGAGAGGTCTCCTATAGCTCTTGACTCTCCAGTCCAGCTGTCTTTGTTTCTTGATCTCCTGAAGTATATAAGAGGCTAGCCCTGACTCAGGGTCACAGATACTTTATGTGTATTAAGCTTGCTTTTGCAAGAAAACTCACCCCTGTGAGCAGAGTCATATCTTAAAATTATTTTGTCTCTCAGAGTGTTTCTATTCTATACTGGGTGTATAGGAATTGTTTAGTCCTTTATTATTGAGAATCTTTTTTTTTTTTTTTTCTTAATGTTTATCTTTGGTAAAACATTTCAAGGAAGGATCTTGAAAATCACTTGTGTGATTCTTAGTACCTTTACTAAAATTCAATGTGGATGAGGGCTTACCTCTAAAGATTGATAAAAATACCTTTAATCTAATCTTACGGGGTGTGTAAATCACCCAGCTTGCTGACTCAATGCTCCCATCAGTCATCCTTTACCACAATGGGTAAACAACAGCTTTGAATAAATGTCAGCCTTGCTGCCCATTAGTTGATTGCTTTCCATTTTGTAAATACAGGAGTTATGCACAATTGATTGTATCAAAGTGATATATCTTAGGTTAGAGTATAATATATATATATCTTGTATGCCTTGAAATTTCTATAAACTTAGGTTTTATAAGTATGTGTAGTTTCTCAAAATCCTGGCTTTCTTTTGTGTCTTTCTCCCCCCCCCCCCCCCCGATTTATCCCTGTTTCATCTTAGGTTCTTAAACCTTATCTGGTTAGGCAGCTCAGCCAAAATTCTAATGCTTATTACTCAGTGAGGGTATTAAATGCCCCAGTAAAACATCAATCATATTGTATTAGCTATAGGAACTTTACTTTTTATTGGAAGGTATAATGTTTTCTTTATGAATATCATTTCCTCACATCAGGCTGATATATACAAAGGTTATTGATCCAGAACATCCCCCTAATTTCAAGTTTTGTAATTCAAAAACCCAGAAATTGTTACCATCTTTAGACTCAATCCACCCTGGATTGAGTATTGACTTTCCATGTCCTGTGGGGACAGTTTTGAGATCTGGACCAACCCTAATTTTAAAAATGTTTTTGTACTTGCTGTGGTGCTTTACTCTTCCATATTAGAAGGGTCCCTCCTTTTGATTTCATTAAATGGATTTTCTTATGCAAGTCACTCAAAATTAAGTTCCTAGGAATGATGCACTTTGATTTTATTTACTGAGAACACCCAGACTTTTAAGAAGGCTACTGGTAAAAATTATTATTTAGCCTGTAATTTTATTTTAAAAGTTCTAAGTGGTGCGCCTGGGTGGCTCTGGCGGGTAAACATCTGCCTTTGGCTCAGGTCATGATCTCAGGGTCCTGTGATCGGGTCCCATGTTTGGCTCCCTGCTTGGTGGTATGTCTGCTTCTCCCTCTGCCTCTGCACCTCCCCCTGCTTGTGTTTTCTCTCTCGTTCCTGCTCTCTCTCAAACAAATAAGATCTTTACAGAAAAAAAATTCCCAAGGGATATGCAGTCAAAGATGGATGATTTGTTAATGTTTTGGGAAAATATGTATCAAGCGCTGACTCTGAGCCAGGATCTATTGTGGACTGAGTAGATAGCTATTGGTAAACCCCATGGTAGCCCACACAGGGTTTCCATTCTAGCCTGTCATTTTGTTAGTTGTTAGGGTTGCAAAGAAAACGAAGATAATTTTTGTGCTTCAAACAGAAGTTCACAGTATTTTGAGGACAATAAATCATATGAACACACAATATAGTGCTGTAAGTAGTGCTAAAAACTGAAGGTTGAAGCAGCTCTTCTTCTGTGTAGGCGATTCATTGACTCACTGTCATTTAGCTTCCTAGAATTCCCCATAGCAGTGACTCTCCCTGAAAGGAGTGCGGAGCCTAGAATGGGAGTTTGGAGGTATGAAGTCAAGGAAAATAACCAAGGACTATTGAATAGTTTTGCTGACTTACGTCCTCCAAGATGAGATTTTCATTATTTCAACTTGGTGATTTTTTTTTTTTTTAAAGATTTTATTTATTTGTCAGAGAGAGTGAGCGAGAGCGAGCACAGGCAGACAGAGTGGAAGGCAGAGTCAGACGGAGAAGCAGGCTCCCTGCGGAGCAAGGAGCCCGATATGGGACTCGATCCCAGGACGCTGGGATCATGACCTGAGCCGAAGGCAGCTGCTTAACCAACTGAGCCACCCAGGCGTCCCGGTGATTATTTTTTTAAACCAGTTTTTAGACTTAGACGATTCCCAAGGACTTAGATTTTTTCCACTTTATTTTTCTAGTGAAGTTTTTCTTGAAAACCTCTAGGAGCCAACAGAAGTGGTTTCTTTTGTGTCTTGTCCTATCCTCTCTCTGTTGCCACCTTTCTGTCTTTCACTGTAATTATAAATTCAGGTGTTGCTACTTAAATATCTTATAAGCTTTGACTTTGTATGATTTTTTTTCATTTTTTTTTCTTAAATTGCGTATTTTTCCTTTTATGCTTCTAATGGGACTTATTGAAGTATAAGAGGTCAGTGTTAATATTTTGAACAAAACAAGTACTTTACATTTTAAAAAATCCAACATTGTATGAACAGACTGCATTTTGAAGTACTTGAATTTTCATGAAGGTCTTATACTAGAGTGTGTGTGCCCCAGTGCATGCCCTTATGAAAAGATTAATAAGATAAAGTATGCATGCCAAAGAATTCCCAGTTGGAGAAGAAGCTGTGAGATTCCTGAGATGTTAATTCTTTCCAGAATTGAAAGGATAATGTTTTGAAGCATTTATCTTCTTTGGTGTTTCAGGCTGACCACAGTGTAGAAGTTGGTACTGAAGAAGATGATGATGGGGAATTAGCACTATGGTCTCCTGAAGTCAAGATTGTTGAACTAGTAAAAGATCATAAAGGCTTGGGATTCAGCATCCTGGATTACCAGGTATAAGAATCTATATTGAGTTTTTGGAGAGATTTGTTTTAAAGGTATGTGAAGTAGTAATTATTTAAGGCACCCACTAGGGAAAATAAAATGATTTGATATCTAATTCTACCACCCAGAGACAGGTGTTATAACTACATTGTTACCTTTGCATTTGGTAGCTTTCCTAGTGAATAAAGTGGGGGGTGCTACAGTAATTGAACAGGGAGGGAAGCAATAGTTTTATGACCATGGACGCTTTTAGAGACTGAAGTTTGAAGAGTTTTTTTCTTTTATATGGAGGGATTGTTTCTCCCGTTTTTACTGAGATATATTTCGCATATCATAAAATTCGTAAAATTCATGCATGTCAAACATGCTTTTTGGTTGTTTTTAGTATATTTGGAGTTGTGCAACCATCACCAAAGTCTAATTTTAGAACCCTTTCGTTACCCCAGAAAGAAACCCATCCACATTAGAGTTGTTCCCAACTCTTACTCTTCTCTCTCCCCTTCACACGAAGGTTTTTATTGTTTTGCTCATTGGTTGATCTCAATGAGCTTGATGAAGTAGAATGTTCTTTATGAAATTATATATTTATATTTAACACAGACCATATACTATTTATGTATTTATGTGTACACCAATTACAGCTAATGTCACTAATGCATTTGGGGGGTTGTGTGTGAAAGATCACAATAGGACATCTGTATGTTGTATCAGTTTACTGGTTTACAGTATTTTTAGACCTTCTGATTATCATGGGGAATTTAAAACTGTTGGCAAAAAACCTCTTCACTTTGAAGATGCATATTTTAATACTTAGTGCTGCCTAAACACATTGTGGTTTAATAAAGCAAAATGTACTCTATCAACGCACATAAAATGCCAAGTAGTATAAAAATCAATTTTTTAATATAATAAGGCATTCGGGAACAGATTAAAAGAAAAATACTTTGAGCATTATGTAAGAACATTAAATTCCATATTTAGGTAGTATGATTTAAGATTACTGAAATAGATTGTTCATTTTTGCTGGCATATTTCTGTGCCAGATAACTCTGTGCTATTAGAACTTTTCTTTAGAAATGTTACTGAATTATGATTTGCTGATTGTAAATATTGCATCTTTGGGGATATACTTTTATCAAGAAGTACCAATCATGTAAGATTCTAGAAGTTTCCATATTGATTAATACAAGGGCATATAGGGGGATGGGGTAACTGGGTGATGGACATTAAGGAGGTCATATGATGTAATGATCACTGGGTATTATATAAGACTAATGAATCACTGAGCTCTACTACTGAAACTATTTTAAAAAATTAAAAATTAAAAAAAAACTATTAAAAAATATAAGGGCATATAAAACAATTTTTAGGTACAATCTCAATTTTTCTTCCCCAATGTACCCGTATTATCTACCACATGATAAATGATAAATAAGTATTTGCAGAATGATTGAATAAAGTTTAGGTCAGCTAAAATTAACTGGAAGTGAATGAACGCATTCAATGAGTTGTTTTTTTTTTTTTTAACTATTTTGATTATAGGATTTAGTTTAGAAAACTCTTTTCATATGAAGTATTAGATATTCAGCTGCATTTTCATTATGGTTGGAATCTATGTATATATGCATTCTTATATAATATAATGGTTGCTCTTACCCTCTTAAATGACATTATGTGCAAGTTTTATATTTTGAATATTTCCCATGTTAAAGCAGTGAAGTACTTTAGAAATAAAAACAAAAACAAACTTCAGTAAAGGAGAGAAAGAAAAAGTTGAGAGTTCTTAAGAGTTTAAATTAACCTCTAGTTAACAGAAGAATTCTTTTATCAGTTCTGAGCTTTATACTTAAAAAAAAAAAACACACATCAACATAGTTCCAAATATAGAAAAATTTTTTCTTTATTATACTCCTATAGGTATGCCTTGAGGCATACTTTGGTTTTTTAAAATTTTATTTTTTTATAAAATTCTAGGTTCTCCCCCCTATTCTTTATCTTCCTCATAATGATCATTACATAGACTGTTTCTGCACAAATTATATAAAGTAATTTTGCTGTAAAAGAAGTAATTTTGCCTTTGTGCTTCTCAGAGGACTGATAGAAAAATATTTCATTTCTGAAATGCTACTTTGATTCATATTAAAGCATTCAATTTATTTACTTCTGTAGCTAAACCTTGGAAGAAGAAACATTCAATCTTAAACTGAATTTTTTTCTTTAGTCGGTCTTAAATACATTTACTTATAATTGTATTCACATTTTCGCCATTCGTCAGTGGCATATAGAACTGTTGAACACTGTGACATTTAGATGACACATAAACATAATTTAAAATTTGGTTTTGGGCAAGTTAATTAATTGGTTATATTGTCCCTTGTTGTAATTAGGTAATAAATTCTAAAGTTCAAAATTTTTTCTTTTGCAAGGGCAGGTGAAGGTTTAGCGAAAGTCGTGAAAGGCCATGTTCCTGGCTATTACTGTATTTGATGCATCCTGTATGAATTTATTAGGTAGCTGAAGAGGGCCAATGCAGATCCACCCACATCCCCTATCTCCCCCTTAGCATATTTAGAGTAAGAATACTCTAGAAACATTTTGGCCACAGGGAGAAAGTTTTAGGAGAGTGGGAGAGCTTCCAGGTTGTAAAGGGCTGCATTAGCAGTATTGAAGAGACTGAAAATTTACTTAGCAATATTAATTTCTCACTAACTCATTTTTCTCTAGATTAGTAACAACTTCCTCAAGAACCTGACAAAATTACATACAGCATCTGTTTCATTGGTGCTTATGCAATTTCTTCATCTATAAAATGGGGATAATGTCTAGCTCAAAGGATTGTTGTGGATTAACTCAATTAATGTGTAAAGAAATGGGAAATGTTAACATTACTATGGGTGTGTGAATATTGATAATCATCCAGTTTAGAAAATAAACTACAGAAGTCTGGATATTGTCCTTGACGGTATAGCCATACTGCAATATATTTGAACCCTATCAATTCTCAGCTATCTGGTTAGATTTGGAAAATTAGTAAGCAGATACTTTTGTTTAGTGAAATCTAAATTTAATTATAAGATTACATTCTAAAATGGAGCCAACTCCTGATAAACCATAGGTGAATTATGCAGTTTTGGATTATGGGCCGGCAGTTTGCTTTTCACATAAATTGAACTGAACCTTAGGGAAAGATAAGTGAGCAGATAAAGGATCTTGAATTGGCCATGGAACTGTGGAGTGACTGGACAGGCAAAAGTCTGTAAATTCAAAGAGCAAAGAGCAAACTGAAAATTCATTTTCATGAAAGGAATTTAAAATAGATTGGGGCAAAGGAAAAGGAGAAAGCAGCAGGGAATCATATTTACTATAACCTAGTAAACTATGGTTTGTGCAGTTTTTGTGTTACAATAAATATGATTCAGGTTGTAAGCCACCTCATTAGATTTTAGGATAAGGTGATCATAACATTATTGGCTCTGATTTGAATGAAGATAGAATATTTTTTAATCACAAATATTTCTAGCTACTGCTCCATGTAGTGGCTCGTTAATATCCTGCCCTATATGTGTGCTGTATTGGAAGGCTCGTTGGGGGCACCTGGGTGGCTCAGTGGGTTAAAACCTCTGCCTTCAGCTCAGGTCATGATCCTAGGGTCCTGTGATTGAGCACCACATCGGGCTCTCTGCTCAGGGTGGAGCCTGCTTCCCCCAACCCCTCTCTGGCCTGCCTCTCTGTCTACTTATGATCTCTGTCTGTCAAATAAATAAATAAATCTTAAAAAAAAAAATAGAAGGCTCGTTGGTCACTATAATGTCAAACCTTACAGGACAGTGTCATGGAAAACAGCGATGTACATAATTTATCAAGAACATGATTATTATGGCTTAACTATGTAATCTGTTTCTAAGCAATACAAGACTTCAGAAATTTGGTTATAACTTTTTATAGTATAATTTCTTGCCAATTTCTAAATGTGGTTTTCATATTGTGCTTTAGTTCTTGTTGTCTTGATTATGTGTAATGTCTTTATTCCATGGAATATTACTAATACTAATCCTAATATTAACACTAAAACATACAAATTCAATACTAATAGCATAATAACATTTATTGAGTGTTTACAGTTTGCTGGCCACTGTTCTGATTGTTTTATGTATCGTTCACAAGAAGCCTGTGGAGCAGGTACTATTATTATTATCCTCATTTTTAAGGTGAGGAACATGAAGCACAGAGATGTTATGTAACTAGTCCTAGTTCACACAGCTAGTATCTGGCAGAACTACAATTTGAACTCAAGCAGTCAGCTCCCAGAATCTGTGCTTTTAACTACCACATTATGTTGCTCCTTTCCTCATGAGTGCATTTTATTACAGAAGATTTTTGTACTAAATTTATTACAGCAGATCTTCCTGTTTTTCCAGCTTGTAAAAAAAATGCCGTATCTTAAGCACAAGCTGCTAGTTTTCTCATTTTTAATGCTTATGTGAAAGTTTAGTAAATATTAAAAATTAACATAGTGTGTTCAGATGCATTGTGTAAGAGCTAGCGTTTATTTATTGCTTCAAATGAAAATAATTACAAATTTAAGAATCCTAAATTAATGCAACTAATTTGTTGTGGGCTAGTGTTCAATAATGAAGCAATTATTAGGTAGTGTGAGTCTTTGATTTTTAATTTCAACCAAAAAGCTTGAAATAAATTTAGAGTTGTCTGGATTTCACCTTGGGTTGACCTTATATATTAAACATGGCGAGTGGATATTTCCTGGTGTTTTGATTTATGTTGAACTTTGAATAACCCCTCGTGATTATAATTCACTGGAAATGTTTGACATTAGCCAATTTTTGAACATTAGCCATGATATTGCCATTCTTAATACTTTTGAATTTTAGTGATTTAGAAGGTAAAATTTATTAACCAATAATTCTTTTCCCTCCAACATCCACATTCTCATTTCTCCCCTCCTGATATAGACAGACTCAATTTTTGCCGAAGCAGATATTTTTAAAAGACTTTGAGTTTATCTCTGACACCAAGATAGATAAAAATTAGAAAGCATTATAGTGTAGCCATTGAGACGTGATTCATACATAAATACTGTTAGTAATATTTTTAAAAAATTGTTTGAAAGACCAAAGACGAACGATGATTCACTAAGAACAATAGTGAAAATATTCCTCCCCATTAAAAAACAAAACAAAACAAAACAGCAATTTATTTTTCTTGTAGCTTTTCAGAATGGTTTGATAACTATCCAGCTGAACTCCTGGGACCTGATGATACTTAGGTCTCCTACTCCTCTGCCATCTTGCTCCACGATTTATTTTTCTTAACAGAAGAAATGGGTTATAAAGCCTAAATAGTATGATATAAAAGATTGTAGTATTGCTAATTCTTGGATATGGTATGCCTTACTATTTCTGAGAAAAACTTAGTGTGCAGTTTTTGCTGGACTCCTTCCTAATTCCATTAGATAAATTCTTTAAAAACATCTAAAAAGTTGTATGAATAGATTGTGTAGATTTTATATATGTGGATTTTTTTTTTAAGATTTTATTTTTTATTTGACAGGCAGAGGTCACAAGTAGGCAGAGAGGCAGACAGAGAGAGAGGGGGAGTCAGGCTCCCTGCCAAGCAGAGAACCCGATGCAGGGCTCAATCCCACGACCTGGGATCATGACCCGAGCCGAAGGCAGAGGCTTTAACCCACTGAGCCACCCAGACGCCCCTGTATATGTGGATTTAAATTGACTTTTTTCTTATCATATGTGCAGAAGAATGACTTTCTCTGCTCATTAGAAATTTATGTATATATGTCTTTTCTTTTCCTAAGGTTTTATTTTTAAGTAATCTCTACTTCCAGCGTGGAGCTAGAACTCACTAACCCTGAGCACAACATGTTCCACTGACTGAGCCAGAGAAGCACTCCTAGAGGCACATGTTCCACTGACTGAGCCAGAGAAGCACTCCTACAAATAAATGTTTGTAAAATAAGTAATAAAGGGGCACCTGGGTGGTTCAGTTGGTTAAGTGTCCAACTCTTGATTTTGCCTCATGTCATGATCTCAGGGTTGTGAGATCGAGCCCACGTTGGGTTCTGCACTGGGTGTGGAGCCTGCTTGAGATTCTCTCCTTCTTTCCTTCTCTAAAAAAGAGAAAAAAATAAAAATAAATCTAAAATAAGTAATACATACATATGCATAAAAATTCAAAGGTACATAAATTTATCCTATGAAAAGTAAATCTACCTCTAACATAGTCCTTCACTAATCCTAGAAAAAAACTCCTGTTTTTTCTTTTTGTATGTCCTCTCAGGTATTATTCATGCACAGTTACAAAAGTAATATGTTTTGTTGCTTAATGGTTTTTAAAAAATTTTTTACACATAAATGGATTATCATTATCATACATACTTAAACACCTTACTTTTATCTCAATTATATGTTCTTTAATTTTGGTATTTATAGAGCTATTCTATTCTTTTTAATAGTAATTCTTTTTAATAACTGCATAGTATATTATTGTTGATGTATGATAATTTATTTAACCAATCTCCTGTACCCAGTTAGTGGGTATTTCAAATGAAGCTATATTGGAGATCTTTGTCCTACTCTTTTTTAAAAAGGTGGAAATAATCCTTGTGATGAGTTCCTAGAATTGCTTACCATGTGTCTTTTAAATTTTGGTACGTTTTTACCAGTTTGCTCAAGTATAGCATTTGTGAGACTCGTGTATTTAAAATTGATGCCTTCTCACGTAGTGTCATTTCTTTAATTAGATAATTCTCTTGGAAAACATTGTGTAAGCAGGTACCTAATTCATGAACTTGCTAATGGTTTTCCATAATATGGACAGATTAAGTGATAGCAGTATATAACTCTCCCTTTGTTTCAGCTTTATATTGGCAGTGATTAATTTATGGATCTTTGTAACTAAGAGGGCATAAATGGTTTATATTCAGATAATGCTATTAGTCCCCAAAACTCTATTCCTATTTCTTCTGCCAGTTTTAATCTTGGTTATCAGAAAATTGAGTTTATAAATGGAAGAAGTTGAGGGTTTTAATTTTTGCTAGTTTTGAGGGATGCTACTGCCAGTACACAGTGTTTACTAACTTGTGGAAGCCCAATATCATTATGTTCCTGTTAGCTGATTCATTCATAGAATCTAAGATAGAGAGATAGATAGATATTGACATAATTTTAGCATATAGTAGTAATATTAGAATGTCAAATACAAACCTATACTACTTACAGAATCTAAGTCACGTGTTGTGGGTTCTATATGTACATTTTCATGCTCATTAACATGAACACCAGTATCTGGGCTGGTTTTTTATTTTGTTGTTGTTTTTGTCTCCCCAACCCCAGAAGATTTTATTTATTTATTTGTTAGAGAGAGAGAGAGAGAGAGAGAACACAAGCAGGGGGAGCAGTAGAGGGAGAGGGAGAACAGGCTCCCCACTGAGCAGGCATCCCGATGCAGGGCTCTATCCTAGGACTATGGAATCATGACCTGAGCTGAAGGCAGACAATTAACCCACTGAGCCACCCAGGCATCTTCCCCCTTTTTTAAAAGGAGTCCTTTGGGTTCATTTCACCCATGTAGGATTAATACAGTAAGAGTAAGAAAAATGGTATCAATCTCTACTAATGGCAGTGTCCATGTTCTTGCAAATATATAGCTTGCTGTTGAACAAACCACACATCTGCAATTAAAGGTCACCTTAGCTTAGTGGAACTTGGGACTGGTAAAGGCTATTCAGTGCCCATCTCTGATTCCTATCTACATTTATTTTTATTAACATCAAAGTACTGTAAGCTTCAGTGCCAACTGGGGTGAAGATTTCTTTTCACAGAGGATTTGCTTCCTTTCCCTCTATGGGAAAGTTCTGTATCCTTTAAATCATTTTAAGCTGCTTCATTTGAAAAATAATTCTTAGTAGTATGTTCGTAGAGTGGATTGATTGTGGCTTGTGGGGGAATTCTCTTATGGCTTAAAGATTGCTTTTCAAGCCTACGAAGTGGGTGGATAAAGGGAGCCCACTCCTGGTGTGTGGAGTTTGTAGTGTGCTCAGGATGATGACTGACTTCCAAAAACCACAGTTCAGCAAGACTAAAGGCATCAGGAGACCAGAAGCCACTTAATAAGAGATCAAAGAGGCTGTGTGTATATCAGCTTGAAATCCAGATAGTACAGATCAAAAGCTTGCCTTAGCGAGGCAGCTGCAGGGGGATGAAGTTAGCAGGAGGCCCCAAAGATCTTAAGTCAGGCCTGATGTTGAACTTTGCGGGAATTTCATGGCTCTTCTGGAATACGAATTTGGCGGGAAAAAAAACAAAACAAAACAACAACAACAAAAATACCCACAAAAAAATTAAAAACAAACCCCATTGTTTCTAATGGAGAGAGAGAGAATAGAAAGCAGGCAGCAAATGCTTATCAGCGGGTTGGTGCTTTCTCATAAGGTGACTCCCCCTTTTTTTATTTTAAAAGATTTTATTTATTTATTTATTTGACAGAGAGAAATCACAAGTAGATGGAGAGGCAGGCAGAGAGAGAGAGAGGGAAGCAGGCTCTCTGCTAAGCAGAGAGCCTGATGCGGGACTCGATCCCAGGACTCTGAGATCATGACCTGAGCCGAAGGCAGCGGCTTAACCCACTGAGCCACCCAGGCACCCCAGGTGACTCCCCTTTTAACAAATATTTCTTAAGGACTGTTTCTGCTGAGGAGGGGTAGATCCTGAAAATGGTGTGTCTGTTTTATTACCTTTCATGAGTATTTCACTGCAAATATTAGTGTTTATGAAACAGCCACAGAGAACTGAAATAGAGGCTTAAAGACGCTCAGATTTACTGCAAAACCTGGCAATTACATCTCTCTTGTGAAATGCTGAACATATTCCAGGAAGTTAGCGGATATCAGTCTAGCTGTGTATCTGTCTCCCATGTAATTAAAAACAGAAAAATAACTGTCAAAAAAAAAAATGTTGGTCTAAAGAAGAAACTCATTCTCCAGAGCTGTTTCATCACCAGGCTTCCCCTACCTCTCTGGGTGTGAGTGTGTTTTGGAAGTCCTCCCTTGATTCTGATGTCACCATCGAAAACCATGCTGGTGGATGACAGTCATAGCTCTCCCTGCAGTAGGGCAGAAAGACTGAATCAGAAACGCCAGCAGGTCCCGAGAACCCGTTTTCCCAAGGCTGTTATTTGTACTGCTCTGCCCTGTGTGTGGGTGTCATTTGGAGCCAGGCAGTGATCCAAAGAGGCCGTGTGCTCTCCCCAGCGAGGGCCAGAAAGTGGTGCTGCCTCCTTCTGGTACCGGAGGCCCAATTTGTTAATGATGCATGAAAGGGGACGGACTGCCTGATTTTTATGTACCATTTTCTAGGGCTCCGGTTTCCCTTTCAGCTGTTCTTTTGTATTTTTTTTCAGTCAGATAGGACATTCACCCATACAGCACTGTGAGCATATAGGACGGTTAACAGCACTAACTTACGAGTCAGAGAGGAGTAGGATTTTCATTCTGGCTGTGCCTCCCTACTAGGACTTTTGAAAGGCTTGCTAGTCTTTCTTCTTCTCCATTTACTAAAATCATGTCTGAGATAGAAATAATAATTGCCTTATAAAGTTCTAAAGACTAAATAAAAGATATATATAAATGCCCACACTTTCTTAGGCATAAAACAATGTTAACTGTTACTGAAAAATGATGATTCATTGATTCTAAAAAATAGAATCTGAGTGCACAGTGGCTATACCTGTGCTCATTCTCTCCTTCCAAAAAAGCTACTGGTCCTTTAATATGAACTAATATGGTCTATATACAGATGAAAAGAGACATTAAAGATCTTTGACAAATGTATATTGAGCATTGTCTTTGTCAGGCACTGTTCTAGTCATGGAGACTATGATAGTGAAGAAAATAAACCATAGACTCCATGTACTCGTGGAGTTTAAATACATTTGGGAGTAGGGAGTCAGTGGATGAATAAACATATGTTAAACACACTAAAAGAAACAGACTTGAGAACAACTCTGTATGATACATTATGGTTTTAGCAGTGCTGGAGGTGAGACTAAACCCCTGTGATGGTTGCTTTTTAGGATTCAAAGGGGTCTCACAGGGAACTGAGGTATGCCTTGTAGAAAAACAGGTAGTGGACATGCCAGGCACAGGAATGTCCTGAAATTGATTACTTGGTCCTTATTTCAAGTCGTAATCATCGTCATCTTTTTTTTCATTGGCTGTTAATTGTATATCTAAGCTTTTGAGTTTTACTCCTTTTAATGAAAAATCCTTTGATAAACTTTGTGTTCTCCTATTGTATTTGGAAAACAGGGCTACCATTTCACATGATAATAACAGCCCATAATTATGGGTTATGTACTGCTTACTCGAGTCAGGAATTGCTTACAGCTTTGATATATACATAAGCTGATTTGATCATCCCACAACCCCATGAGGTAGCTCCTATAATCATCTTCATTTTATGGCTGAGGAAACTTGATGACAGGAGGTTAAGAATTTCCTCAAGATCACCCAATTAGTCAGGAGTGGAGCTGGGCTTCTAAGTCTGTGCTCCAGTGGTGTGAAAATACAGTCTTCAGACCAGAAATTTTCTCTGATTCTTCATAACTGTGGCTTAACACAATGATAAATGATAAAAAATTTCCCATTGTCTTTCCAGAGAAGAATACTTATTACAATTCAAGAAGATTACTGGAGATCATTTCTGAATCTTGTGGTTCCTTGAGTTTAGTCCTCCAAAGCTCTTTAGAGACCTGTCCATTTTCTTCACTGCCAGAGCGTACAAATGACACGTTCTGTCCTAGATTTCCCGGCAGGATTCCATGGCCTTTCTCCTGTACAGTTTCAGAGTTGGTAAAGTTTTATTCTGCATGTTATATGCTATATTCTATAGAGTGTTGGTTGTCCATTCAAGGAGAAATCACAGAATTTTTCTACAGAGTGCAGGGCATGCCATGTCCTTGATACAGCTGTGTGTGTCAGAAAACCTCCCAGCCCAGAGAGGGCTCCTGTCTTTCAGTGTCTGCTCCAAGGGAGAAAGAGGGCTGAGGATGCCATGCTGCTCTGAACTTCTCTTCCGATGCAGAAGTCTTTGTATCTGGAGAGTTACAGGGTCAGCTCTTCATTTTCACATGTTACCACGTAAGCATAAGCTCACCAATGGTTTAATAGTTGATAGCGCTGTTGTGTGTGTGTGTCTTTTAAAAGATTTTATTTATTTGTTTATTTATTATTTATTTGACAGAGAGAGAGATCACAAGTAAGCGGAGAGGCAGGCAGAGAGGGAAGGGGGAGGCAGGCTCCCCGCTGAGCAGAGAGCCCGATGTGGGACTCAATCTCAGGACCCTGAGATCATGACTCAAGCTGAAGGCAGTGGCTTAACCCACTGAGCCACCCAAGTGCCCCGATAGCACTGTTGGTTTAAATCACATACACTCAGCTGAGTTTAAAACACAGTAAACTCAATGGTAACTGTTAACTCCTCAGTCCCATATTTCCTGCTGATTTCTTCTCCCTCGTCATATTCAGAGTGAGAACCATAGAACAGTAAGAGTACTTACGAAGTAACCATTACGGACTTAGAAAGCACTTTTCATGACCTGTAATGCTTCGTCTGACTCTGTAAAACCTATACTATTGTTCTTACTTCACCAATGAGAAACCCAAGTCTCAGTATTTTATAAGTGCTTAGGCTGAGAATGATTTGTTTGGAAAATGAAAATTCCAAAACTAACATTAGATAAGTTTTTTCAAGTTTTATGTGTCTGTACTTTCCTACATCATAATAACTTTCTCTACATCATAATAACTTTCAACTAAAATAGTTTTCTTCTCCCCCCAGAAGATATTATGATATTTATTATTTATAAATTCATTTTTCTACTTAAAATTTTTTTGTGTAAAATACACATAAAATTGACCATCTTAACCATTTTTTAAGTATGAAGTTCTATAGTGTGAAGTATATCCGTATTTCACGTAATGTAGTTTTGATACAGGGTCTGACTGGAGTACTGTTGTCTGCTTAGTAGACATTTCAGCCAGATGTTGGGACCTGTAGGTAAAGAATTGTGTGGTATGTTTGTATTATTTCCATTAAAACCAGAAAACGTCTTAGGCTAAGAGTGAATAGGAAACAATTACAGCATGACAAAATAATTTTCAAGAGATAAAACATTCAAGCAACAGATCTAATATCCAAGGAAAATCTCTAGTGAGACTAGAAAGGAATAAAACAAAAAATTAGTCTTTAAGAAGGATTTCCACAGGACTCCTGTTTGAACCATTTAAATTACTGTGATGCTTAAAATAGACTTTTAAAGTACCAAGCTATGCAGAGTAAAATTATGTGTTGGCTGATGTATTTTTTTTTCCCTTTTACAATATATTTTGATTTTTTAGCAAGTTTCTCTGTCCACTTCTCTTCCATTGCACTTTTAATTGCCTTATGTGCTGTGCTTACTGTGCTGCTCAGGGACTGTTTAGTTCTATGCATGATGCATGGAAAAATCTATTCTTAATGCCTAATAGTATTTAGGAAGTAATAAGACACAAGGAGCCAGGAACCATATCAGTTTAATCTATCTTGAGTGCACTGAATGTATTTTGTAGGTACTTTGAACATGATGGTGTTGCGGTAATTGGTATGATTAGTATAATACTTGGCTGTATTATAAAATAGTTAAAAATGGGATTGGATTCTGATAAGGTAGCTTGCTCATTATTCATGAAATCATTTATTTATTGCCTTGCATTCACTATAAATACATTTATTTCTCTTTCCTAAAAGTAAATACTTAGCTTGTTGGTCAAATCAGAAGCTCTTTTAGTATAATTAATTACATTCCACTATCTTAAACCAGAACTATTCTAGTGATTTTAATTCAACTAATAGTCCCTGACATGTCTTTTGATGCAATCTAAAAATGGCAAAGGAAGAAAAAGTTGTTTTAAGATTCATTGTATTAAAAAAAAATGTTATACATACTTTATGTTCTGTTTCGATGGTAGAATACCCAGGAAGTTAGATCTTATGTAGTCATTGCCTTTTTATGAGTTCTTAAAAGACATCACTAACTAAAATTATACCATATTTGTGACCATAGTGTGCATCTTTTTTCATTACCAGTGCTGTGTTTTGAATTAACTTCCATCATTCCCTACTTTTTATAGTGGTTTTCTGAATGTTTTGGTAGAAATTAATGACAAATTTGACTCAACATACTCTGTCAAATTTAGTTACAGGATTTTGGAGCTGGGGAAACAGATTCTAACTGTCATGTATCCAGTGTTCTCCTTTTACAAGTGAGGAAACTGACTTAGAGAAGTGAACTTGTGAAATTATACACTGCCAGGCTGGCACCAAGCTAGGGCTCAGAACTTGTTCCCTGACATCTAATCCACACCCATCCTACCAGTAGTGGTTTGAATAGCAGTCTTCCTTGTCTTTCTCTCCTATGTATATTTTCTCCTTAAAAAAACAAAAACAAAAAAAAAACAACAAAAAAAAACCTTTGGATTCTGTTTCCTCATTGATGTTGTTCACTATGGAATTTTTAATTCATGCCAACTGTACATCAGAGCTTCTACAGATCATTGTTTTTTCTTTTAAGTTTTGTGTGTGTTTGTGCATGAACTTCACCTTTGTACCAGTTCTTTCCTCTCCCTACCTCCAGGATGAAAGAGTTGGTCGTCTCCCCTTTAAGGAGATTTTTTTTTTCCAGTATTCTCCATCTTAGTAATTTCCTTGAGATCTTATCTTGAAATTTTCACTTAGTTAATTTATTTAGATTTTAACATAATACTTTTCAGTTCAAATAATAATGGTCACATGTCAGAGTATACTCCTGAAGAAACAAAGATTTGCCACTTTTTGCTTTCTCTTAGTTAGCAATTATTGAGTTGGAATAATTCTCTTATCAAATATTCCATAGATATCTACCTCATGTTATCCAGAAATTAATGTAGATCCTTTAAAATTATCTTTAAAATACTTCCTCACACCTATGAATATGTATTTGTGGAGTTAGGCTCAGTACCTCCTTTTGTGATAATGTACACCACAACATTGAATTCATTGGTTAGGAGATCTCTTCATTTGTAGAGCACTTTTTATTTCATAATTGTTTGAAGTTGTTTTCCCAGACATTTTTGGGAATCATTTCATTTTGGTGAAGGAATCCGGTCATAGAAAAGAGCAATTATTTTGGTGTGATGACCTAAACAGCAGCACAGAACTTTCAGAACTAATTTGAGTAATTAAACATAGAATGAAAACTGTGTGATTTAACTGTATTTCCTCTCATGAGTTTACTATACCAACTTTATGTTTTAATATACTCAATTGACAGTAAATGTCAAAATTATCAAAGGTAAAGTAATTTATACATATTTTTTAAATTATTGATATGTTGTTGGCATATGTTATGTTTCAGATGTGCAACATAGTGATTGGACGATTCTAAATGTTCTCAGTGCTCACCATGATGTGTAGTTACCATCTGTCTCCATACAACATTATTACAGTATTATTATTATTATTATTATTATTATTATGCCCTGCTTTTCATTTCCTTGACTTATTTATTTTGTAACTGGAAGTTTGTACCTCTTAATCCCCTTCACCTGTTTCACTGATTTTTCTTACTTCCCCTCTGACAACCACCAATTCTCTGTACTTGAGAGACTGTTTAATTTGTTTTTTGTATTATATATACGTCAGTGAAATCATATGGTATTTGTCTTTCTGTGTCTCATTTATTTCAGTCAGCGTAATACCCTGTAGGTTCATTCATGTTGTTGCAAAATGGCAAGATTTCATTCCTTTTTTGTGGCTGAGTAATATTCCAGTGTTTGTGCGTGCGTGTGTATGTGTGTGACATTTCTTTATCCATTTATCTCTTGATGGACAGGAGATGCGTTGCTTTTGTGTCTTGGCCATTGTAAATCCCAGCAGTAGGATTACTGGGTCATAAGGTTTGTTTGTTTGTTTGTTTGTTTCAGTTTTCTTTAGGATACTTTTATTTTTCATTTTTTGAGGAACCTCCATACTATTTTCCATAGTAGTGGCACCAATTTACATTTGCACCAATAGTGTCTGAGGATTCCCTTTTCTCTACATCCTTGCCAACACTTGTCATTTCTTGTCTTTTTGATACTGGCCATTCTTTCTAGTGTATGATACGTCATTGTGGTTTTGATTTGCATTGCCCTGATGATTAGCAATGTTGAGCATCTTTTCCTATGTCTCTTGGCCAGCTGTATATGTTCTTTGGGAGAATATCTGTTCAGGTCCTCTATCCATTTTTAAAAATTTAATTAGGGTGGAAAGGGCAGAGGGAGAGGAAGAGAGGAAATTTTAAGCAGGCTCCACACCCAGCATGGATCCCCATGGGAGGCTTGATCTCATGACCCTGAGATCATGACCTGAACTAAAATCTAGTTGGGCATTTAACCAACTGAGCCACTCACGCAGCTTTTAATCAGATTGTTAAAACTTTATCCAGTTTTTAATCAGATTGTTTTTTGGTGTTGAGTTGTAGAAGTTCTTTATATATTCTGGCTATTAACCCTTTATCAGATATATCATTTGCAAACACCTCCCATTCACTAGGTTGCCTTTTTGTTTTGTCGATGGTTTTCTTTGCTGTGCTAAAGTTTTCATTCTGGTATAGTCCCAGTAGTTTATTTTTGCATTTGTTTCCCTTGCCTGAGGAGACATATCCATAAATATGTTGGTTAGGCTGATGTCTAAGAGATTACTGCCTGTGTTTTAGGAGTTTTATGGTTTCAGTTCTCACATTTAGGCCTTTAATCCCTTTTGAATTAATTTTGTGTGTGGTGTAAGGAAACGGTCCAGATTCACACAGCATGTAGCTGTCCAGTTTCCCCAACACCATTTATTGAAAAGACTGTCTTTTCCCTATTGTATATTCGTGCTTCTTTTGTCAATTGGCCATGTAGGCATGGGTTTATTTCTGGATTCTCTATCCCGTTCCATCGATCTGTTAGACACAAGTTTTTATCTGAAATAAAATATGGTCTATCTTTTTCCCATTCTGCTATAAAGACTCCTATTTCCTTAATGCTTTTAAAAGTTAGGATTTTATAGTACAGAATTTAAAACAAAACCCAGACATTGTTCTTTATTTTGAGTGCATGGAGTTAAGTCATTGTTTATATCTTGACTTCTGTTTTTCTGCATTGGAATAATACTGCATAGCATATAAATGTTGAATGTCAGAACAGTCCTTGGTATATGTCTCACGTTCCTCTTTTAAAAATAGCTCTTACAGATGTCCTGCCAATTTTATTAAATGTGACCACTATTCTTGTTCATTTCTTCTGTCTCCTCTTTATGTAACATTGCATTTCCACTGAGCTTGCTATATTTGCTCCCATGGATTTGTGGTTTTACCTATGGAGCAGCTTCATGACCAGAGCTCCCCACGCCTTTAGGTTGATATATCTTTCACAGAGCTCACATTTCAGCTGAACCACCATTCTGCCCCCAGTGATGTCCCTGCATCTTGCCTTAGTTTATGTGAACTCTGAGCTCTTTGACCTGTGGGAATGTACACAGATATTCATGTACTACATTTTATAGACACTACAGAGACTTTGGAAATTATGCCCATCTGTTTAGGCATAATTACTTTCACGAGTTTTTAACTGTTCATGTAAAGGTGTTACAGGTTAGACTAGCTCACCAAATGAATGGATTCTCAAGAACACATATATAGATTAAAATTTGGCAAACAAAGGGATGTTTGATTTGTACATATAGCATGCTACACATTCTGTGCTAACTTCATCAGCTAGTAACCAGTGTGATAAGTAAGGGATAAGTAAGGGACTCAGTTTGCATACTTTGGCAAGGCAATAAATATATCTTCTGTCAGTTTGCCTGCTTTCGATATTAATTCATTTGGCAAATACCTGAAGATAGAGAAACTGCATCACTTAAAGGCTAAGAACATAAACTCTGGAACTTAACCAACTGGTTTAAATTCTGGCTCTGCCATTTATCAGCTGTGTGCCTTGGTTAATTTTCCTCATCTTAAAAGTGGGGATAATAATGGTACCTTCATGGTGGTTTGAAGGTTAAATGAATTCTAATAAGTAAGATTTCTGGAACATTCCTGGCACGGCAAGAACTCAGTAAGTCATGTTGTTCTTATTCATCTATGATGGGATGTGTCCTTTGCCTTTGATGTACTTAACAGTTCAGTGAAGAGAGAGAAACCAAATAGTTTCAGTCATTCAATATTTCAACTACTATTGAGTACCTTCCATATGGCTGTCACTACAGTTAGGTCCTGGAAGTAAAGCAGCGAATAAGCAAACATACCATTGCTCTCGTGAAGCTTATTTTTAGTAGGAAAGACAGTTGAAATAATTTCTGTAAAATGTCAAAAGTGTTATAGTAGAGAAAATGCAAGGTGCGGTGGATACATGTAGGAGGAGGACCTAACTTATTCTGGAGGTACGGGACAGTAAGGAAAACTATATTATGACAAAGGCTCTGTGGAAGTCCTCTTTTGGATTTAGGGGTATCACAGAGTAGAAAGTTACTGAGTCAGCTTTGGGGAGTCAGGGAAGGCTTCTAGGGACGGCTTCTCCATCCAATGGGAACACATTGGATCTGACTCTGGTGGCAGAGATGGAGAGAAGTGGCATTGGGGCAGGGAAAAAGTATTCCTGGTAGGTGGAATGGTTTGTAGGATGTCAGGAAGCACATCAAAGCATTTCACAGTCCTTGGATTTCAGTAGTTCTGCATTGTTGGGACAATGTGTGGGGCAAACAGGGGTGGGCAGTGGTACATAAGGGGAGAGCAAGAGGAGTTTAGACTCAGATCTGAGGGAATTGCTCTACCAAGCAGTTAGGACTTGATCCTGAAGGCAGTTGGGTGTTGCTGAAGTGTTAAAAACAGAGAAAAAAAATGTAATTGCATTTTTATTTTTTTTAATTTTTATTAATTTTGTTATTTTTATTTTTTTAAAGATTAATTTATTTGAGAGAGTGAGAAAGGGAGAGTGTGAGAGGGGGAGGGGCAGAGGGAGAAGGAGAAAGAATCCCAAGTAGACTTTTTGCTGAGCATGGAGTGTCAGGATCCTGGGACCCAGAGATCATGACCTGAGCCGAAATCAAGAGTCATCCATTTAACTGACTGAGCGACCCAGGTGCCCAATTTTTATTTTTATTTTTTTAGAGAGAGAGCAGTGTGTGAGTAGAGGGGTGTGGGAGTGGGCATTGGGAGAGGAAGAGAGAGAGAATCTTAAGAAGGCTCCACACCCAGTGCAGAGCCTCATGCAAGGCTCGATCTCACGACCCCGAGATCATGACCCAAGCCAAAATCAAGAGTAGACGCTTAACTGACTGAGCCACTCAGGAGCCCCACATTTTTATTTTTGAAGATTATTCCTTTATCTCTGTGGAAAATAGACTGAAGAGGGCAAGAGCAGAGATGGGGAGATTAGCAGTTGCCTAGGCAAGAAATAATGAGAAGCTAAACCAAGGTAGTGGCAGTGGAAATGGAGAGAAAGGGTCAGATGGAAAAGATGGAAGATCAAACTGACATGCTTCAGCTAGCAGCTCAGTGGAGGGGTGAGGGAAGAGGAATTAACTGAATGCTTTACCATATACCACTCGCTTATGGGAGGAGAGGACTCTGTCAACTTGGATTTTCCCTACATGGAAACATCTTATGTTTATAATATCAAACATGAATGCAAACCTCATAAATTCTTACATGCACTTTTCTTCAAGCAGGTACAGTGATTGTATTCACTTGTGAGACAGAGCAGTTAATTGGGTTTTCAGGATTTCATAGCTGAGTAGTGAGAAGAATTCAAGTCAGACCTCCTGTCTTCTGGTCTGGTGTCTGAGGGAGGTTAGCAGTTCTTAATTGATTGTTCAGTAATATTTTTAAGAGCTGTAGGGAGCAACTTTCATAAACGGTTGAGTTGAGGCAAACATAGGGCATGCTGTTATAATGTGAATAATAATATAAGCCTTTTGAATAAGCAAGAAAAAATCTTTAAGAAGAGAATGGCTAGCATAGTGAAAGATGCTGTTTCTTGTGTTCTGTGATTAGTCTTTAGTGCCCTCTGTTGACTGCTTAGTCTAAAACAATGTTGAATCTGGAATACAATGTTCCTTGCAGTGTTATTTACCAAAACAGTAAGAATTAGAGGTATTAAAATTGTGATAAAAGGTGATAAAAACTGATGGGGACTTTAAAAAAAATCTGCATGGGGTCTCGCAGTTGGGTAGAGGTCTTAAGAAATATTGTCATAACATTTTGTTTGCTACAACATGTATATGCTATTGTGGGTTACATTTTCAGAAAGCAGACCTTCCTGATGATGAAGAGCCTAAGTCAGGCTGGGTTTTCAGCATTTTTTAATGCAGCAAAGCCTCAAGAATAGCAGTCAGATGGGTAGCTAGGTGATGGACGTTGGGGAGGATATGTGCTATGGTGAGCGCTGTGAATTGTGTAAGACTGATGAATCACAGACCTGTACCCCTAAAACAAATAATACATTTTATGATAATAAAAAAATAAAAAGGCGAATAAGCAAAAATAATAATAATTTTAAAAAACTAAAAAAATAAAGTAGGGTTGTGCCTTAAAAAAAAAAAAAAAAAAAAAAGAATAGCTGTCATCCCAGTAGGCAGTAGCTGTTCTTTTTCCATAGGGCAGCTACTAAATATGATGAGGATGAAAGGAAATGACTGTTCCTCATTAAAGCAACTTCATTCAGCTACCTAAGAAATCACACCATCAGAAAAGTCATCACAGAAAATGAAATAGTGATTATACATAATGGAGCATCTTCAGAAGTGGATGGTTTGTCCTTTTTTTTTTTTTTTTTTTTTTTGGACAAAGGAGCAACCCTTGAGTTCTCTCCTCTAGGAAAAAGGGTGGTAGATTAGACTTAGTGTTGAGAATAACTAGAGGTCTAAGCCTGAATAAATTTTAGTAAGCAAGCACACCTGGTATAGTTTAAGGTCCAAAAGAAGACTGTACTTTGTATAAATGAATGCTTACCGTGACTTTTTTGTAATAAGGGAAATCTATTAATCGTTCCATTTCTGTTATTGCCCGGTTAATCTTTCTTTGAAGTGTTTCTAATTATCATTTCAGCTGGTTGCATTTTGAAAACCTATTCATCTAGTTGGGGTAAAAGTAGTGCTTTTTGATTTGGTGTTCCATGAAACTGCAGAGATTGCTTGTACCAAGCTGGTGAAATCATTTATTTGCTTTTGGTATATTTTACTGTTGCAATTTTCTCTGGGAAAGTTTAGTAATTATTAATATGAAGTAATGCTGGTTGCTTTCTGTGCGTTTCATGAGGGGAATATGCTATTATGTAGTTTCCCTTCCCCCCTAATAAAAAAGCCTTTCATCACAAACTGACATCCTAAATGAAGGACATAATTGTACAGCTTATTTATTAGTGTGTCAAACTTAAAATGTAATGGTTTCATATTTCAGAATGAAAAGTGTGTTGTGATTCATGGTTGCCGGTGACAAAATAGACAGCTCTTTTATATCTGCGCTGATTGCCTGCTGATATACCACTGTACTTTTTTTTGTTGTTGTTCTTTTCTTTTCTCTTCCTATGCAATAGCTCCCTCTACTTGAAAGTATTGGTGTAATTATAGTTCAACACTATACTTTGTTACTGAGTACTCCTGACTATTTTTACTTTCCATCCTCTTCCTGAATATGAGGTGTTATACATCAGAGCATGTTAGAGATATACCAAGAATCTCTTGACCTTGGAGCAGAGAAGCAAGGTTAAGGAGAGTAAGATAAGTTATGTTTGAAGGCATTTTTCAAGGAATTAGCTGTGTCGCTTTTTTTGATTTATATATATTTAGTTAAAATTCCATATAGTACTTGAAAATGGACCTTGATATCTAAAACACAGAGGTCTATGAAAAGTGGATCAGAAAACTTCAAAAGAACCATCAGCCACTTCAAACTGACAGCCTGGAACTTGGCAGATTCTCACTTTGTTAATTACAAAGTCTTCTGATTCTAACATAAAACATGGCCGTTAGTCTCTCATTTGTCAGGAAGAGTTCAACAGTAGTAGAATCTTGTGTTACTACACCTTGCCTTTATGGAACAGTATGTATGTAATGAAACAGTAGGAACAAAATAAAAACAAGTATTTCACCTGAGGTCTGATTATTTTTTTTCTCTCATTAAGTTTGAGGTTTAGTAGTTGTACCATTATTTTAATGTGGAACAAGTAGCAGAGCATGGTAGTTAAGAGAAGGTCTTGGGAACCAGCCTGGTTGGATCTGAATCCTAACTCTGCCACTTACCAGATGGGTAATCTTGGCAAGTTTCCTTAGCTTTCTGAGCCTCAGTTCCCTCATCTGTAGAAACATAGACAAGTGTTAGAATAAAGCACTTAAAATAGAGCCTGACACATAGTACTATATATCAGTGTCCAACAAAATAAAAAATAATGGACTATAAATTCTTATTAATCAAATGCATTTATTGAATGTCAACATTATCTTTCAGGCTGCTAAATAAAAAGAAAAATGGGGCCTTTCCAGTGGATCAGAATTATTTTCACATTGGTTTTGTTCATAAAGTGATGCTTATTTTCTTGTATCAGAATAGTTCTCACCAAGGGGTCCCTATACCATATTACAATTTATATGTTACAAATTGTAGCTGTGTTATTTTTAAGCTCCTTTTTTCATACAGTGGAATATTCCATGGATTCCATATCTTTTTTGAACTTCATTGATTTAGCTTGAGGGTTTTATACTGGTGGAATACATAAAACTTGAAGTTTCATTTACCATAGTTCCTTCTCTTAGAGCCTACTTACTACCCAAGAGCAGACTTGTCTTTGGCCTATAATATGACTATGCGTGAGGATGTCAGAGTCTTGTTCAACTGTCATCAGGCTTCTTGTGGCTCAATAAAATACCAGTCACCGAAAGTTCAAAAAAGAAATTTGTAGGTATTGATACCTCAGACACATAGCTGAAATTATTAAGATGATGTTTCTACCTTAATATAAAATTATATTTGTGTGGATGTATAGAGTGATACTGTAATAGATTGTTGACCTCTTTGGAAGAATATCCCCAGAATACTGGGTACTTACTGTAAATAGTGAAATCAGATTCATGAGTCTATGTGTTTTCAGAAACTGACTTATCTTTCTTCTTGGCTTGATCCTCAGGACCCTTTAGATCCCACAAGATCAGTGATTGTGATCCGTTCCCTGGTGGCAGATGGTGTTGCAGAAAGAGGGGGAGAGCTATTACCTGGGGACCGCCTGGTCTCAGTTAATGAATGCTGTTTGGAAAACACCACACTTGCCGAAGCTGTGGATGTGTTGAAAGCTGTGCCGCCAGGCATCGTACGCCTCGGCATCTGTAAGCCCTTGGTGGTAAGTGTTCAATGTTGTTAATGTAGGACGTGATAATAGTGTAATACTTAAGAACATGGATTTTGGAGACAAATACACCTGGTTTCGAATCCCTCTTCCACAGCTTATTCTCTCTGTGTCCTAAGAGAAGTTTCTTAGGTCCTTGACTTAAAAAGTTAGAAACGTAATATCTGTCTCATATGATTTTGGGGACTAAAGATTAAGTGCAAAGATTAAGTGCGTGCACGTTGTTATATAAATAGTAGCTACTAATGTTGCTAGTCCTTTAGCTTTTACTACTATCTTTATCTTCATAATATTAGCACAGATCTGCATGTTCTCATCATATTCCTTATGTAAATTTCAAAAGTCTATGCATTTTAACTTTCACTTGGAAATGATGTTGAGACGGCATGATACGTTAAAATGCAGTTAACTATATTGTTTTAACCGTAGCTCTTCTGCCCATCAAAGTGCTTTAATAATCCCTAGCAACTAGAACTCCATGTGGTCAGGTCATCTTGAAGTTCTCTTATTGCTTATCCTTATGTACCAGGTCAGATTTGTGTTTATGACTAAGGGCCATATTACAATTAGGGTGCTTCTGAGGTTCCCCAATGCAACAAAATACTTGATGATAATTTGCAAGCAGTATGAAGATGTTCTTGAGTGCTTACTGTATGTCAGTATTTTAAAACTTTTACATGTATAAACTAGTTTAATCCTCCTGGCAACTCGAAGAGATTACAGATGAGGCCATCAGGACACGGAGAGTTGACCAGCTTATCCTCAGTGATGTAGCTAGTAAGGGACAGAGTTGGGGTATAAACTCAGGGGCTTCAGACCACAGTGCTGTATATTTAACTTGTGAGTTTAGTTTGTAGACAGCCCTTCTGAAAACAGAGAGATGGTCTTAGTAAAGTGTTAAACTGGACTCTGTTTAAAGTGTGAAGCCTGGACTCTGTTTCTACCTTTCCTATGAGTCAGCCCAGTAGGTTTCAATGCAAAGATATGTAATATACATGAGGATCACCTGGGAGTTGGCTATAATGCAGTTTTGGAGGTCCTACCCTCAGAGATTCTCATCTAGTCATTGGGATATGCTGTTGAGGGATCTGCCCCTATAATTCTGATGAAGAATTTCACACTTTGAGAAACGTTGTCCCAGTAAATTTAATTTTTTTTTATGATTTTATTTATTTGATAGAGACACAGTGAGAGAGGGAACACAAGCAGGGGGAGTGGGAGAGGGAGAAGCAGGCTCCCCGCTGAGCAGGGCATCTGATGCGGTACTCAGTCCCAGGACCCTGGGATCATGACTGAGCCAAAGGCAGACGCTTAATGACTGAGCCACCCAGGTGCCCCTGTCCTAGTAATTTGATCATCATTATACTACCTTTCTTCTCTGAGCCCATTTTTTCATCTCTGAAGACTGACCAAGACTAGAGGACTCCTAAAATTTTTCTTAACTCTAAGATTCTTTTTTTCTATGAAATATATTAATAACTATATGAATATGTTAACATACCACACATGTCCATATGTATAGGTAAATATAGATAAATATCTTCATTTACAGATATGTAGGTATAGATATATACATAGAGATAACTCCTGTATTACATGTAGTATTTACGTGTTGGGGATCCTCAACATGGCCTTCATGAATTCCCCATAAAGATGCCGGTATGTTATATTATGAGACACTCTAAATATTTCAAAATGGAGTATAGCATATAGCTAATCAAAGTTCTTGACTCTGTCTTCTATATTTGGTGTATGGGTGTTGCCATAGCCAACATGAGACACCAGGAGTTGCCTAGTTTGATTTCTGGACAAATTAATTTGCAGGGAGGAACTTGATATCTTTATGGAGATCTCATCTTCTTGGTTGTGGCAGGGGTAGGGGGTTGTTGTCTCGATTTTCCCTGATGATACTTGCCGGGTTACTTGGGCTGCCAGAGGAAATCCCAAATTATTTATGTCCTGGAGGCCTTAAACAGCATGACTTTACTCTGAAGCACTTGAGGGATGTGTCAGGTGGTACAGAAATCAGAGCTTTGTTTCTGCCTGGGTGCAGATTCCTGGGCTGTTTCTGGTGGAGGGAGAGCTGAAGAGACCTCAGGATATCAGAGCCGCATTCTGAGAGGGTTTTGGAACGTCATAATTGTGAGGTGGACCTTTGCCTAGGCTCCCCTTTTTGAATAGGGGAGTGGGAAACCACAAAAGGGATAAAGACAAAGGTCACTTTCAGGACTCTAAAAAATTCTTAGTAGAGGGGTGCCTGAGTGGCTTAGTCAGTTAAGCTGTTGTCATCAGCTCAGGTTATGGTCCCAAGGTCCTGTGATTGAGTCCCGCTTCAGATCTCCTGCTCAGCGGAGAACTTGCTTCTTCCTTTCTCTCTGCCTGCTGCTCTGGCTATTTATGTACACACTCTCTTTCTGTCAAATAAATAAATAAATAAAATCTTTAAAAAAAATTAATGGAATTACCATTAATTCCTTCTTTAATTTCCGGGAGCCTTTAGCCAAACTGTTTGCTCATGAACTGTAAATAGTGATACATATAGATCTTCATTAAGGTCTCAGTCTCTCTGGTGGCCCGCTTGGTGGCCACTTACCTTATCACGTAATGAGCATTCACTTAGTCCTCTGCAGAAGGAGGGAAGAAACTGAAGAAGGTGGCCCAAAGTCATCTTGGGCCAGAAAGACTATGAATATATAAAAGTTAGGAGAACACGAATTTTTTATTAAGTCAGGTATTATAATGATATACATTGTCTATATAATGTGTTTCATATTATATAGTTTCATGTTAATCATGAATGGGGTTTATCTTCTCGTTTCTACAAATTCATCTTAAATATACCAGATCCAGAAAAATGAATGAACTGACTTTAAAAACTGCATTGTATCTTTGAAACTAATAGGTCAGAGGTGGCGATGGAGTTCTTAAGCCAGACAGCTGTGAGTTTCTGCTTAGTTCTGTGACTTGCAAGGCTGCGTGTCCATGGATCAGTTCTTTAACCTCATCAGCTCCCACTTCTTGTCTGTAATGTGGGGACTGCATGACGTAGTTGAGATCCCAGACCGTAAAGCCAGATAGTTCCAATTCTGGGTGTGTAAATGATTAGTCATGTAATTTTTTACTCATCTGTAAACTAGGGTTAATAAGACTACCTACTTTTTAGAATGTATATTAATATGTTAATGAATATACTAAATTGAATATTTAAAATGTTTAAAACAATGTTTGGCACGTAGTGTCATAAGTATATATATATTTTGCCATTATTTTTATATAAATACAAAATATAAAGCCCTGACTTGGATTGCTGTGAAGATCAAGTTGAGACAAAGCGTATGAAGTGTTTACCATGGATCATGATTTAGAGCTAGGACTTCATAAATGGTAGCTGTGTTCTGACCTAGGACTGCTATTGAGCTGGTAGACACCAAGATGTCTGAAACTTTTCAGATGGCAAGTGTACTGTACCTTTGTTAAAAATTTTATTATCCTGTATATACTGATACATTTCTTTTTTTCCTTTTTTTTTTTTGAAAAGATTTTATTTATTTATTAGTGAGAGAGAGTGTGAGAGTGTGAGTGGGAAGAGGGACAGACAGGGATGGAGAGAATCACAAGCATATGCCATACCAAGCACGGAGCCCTATATGGGGCTCAATCCCATGACCCTGAGATGATGACCTGAGCCAAAACCAAGAGTTGGATGCTCAACAAGCTGAGCCACAGAAGTGTCCCTATACTGATAAGTCTTCTTTTTTTTTTTTTTTCTTTAAGATTTTATTTATTTGACAGAGAGGGCACAGAAGAGAGAGAGAGGGAGATGCAGACTCCCCACTGAGCAGGGAGCCCAATGCAGGGCTCAATCCCAGGACCCTGGGATCATGACCTGAGCCAAAGGCAGATGTTTAACAACTGAGCCACCAAGGTGCCCCATATGATATTTTTTAATATTAAGTTCCTTTTTTGGTCTGTTTTTGAATTTAAGGAATACTTCCCCCCCACATAGTATGTTTCTGTTTAGTCAAATCTTCTTTTACTCTATTCTCCTTAAATGTGCTGTACAGTCTTTTTTAGCTTAATTCTGAGATAATTTACTGCTTTTTCCCCCACTTTGTGAATAATGTCTTATTTTTTGTTACATTTTCAAACTAGCTATTGCTGAAGTAGAGGTAATGATACTGACTTGGTAATTTGATCTTATATCTGACAAACATGTGAAACTCTAATGTGTACTTCTGTTGAATTTTCTTTTTAAAAAGTTTATTTATTTACTTATTCATTTATCTATTTCTCTATCTATCTATCTATTAATTTTTCATCACGGTAAGTGCCCTTCATCTGTTCCCTCCATCCACCCCGCCCCCATCCTGGTAACCATCAGTTTGTTCTCTATAGTTAAGAGTTTGTTTTGGGGCACCTGGGTGGCTCAGTTGATTAAGCATCTGCCTTCGGATTGGTTCATGATCCCGGGATTCTGGGATCGAGCCCCCCCTATTGGGCTTATTACTCTGTGGGGAGCCTGCTTCTCCCCTGCCTGCTGCTCCCCATGCTTGTGCTTGCTCGCTCGCTTTCTCTGTCAGATAAACAAAAATCGTTTAAAAAAAAAAAGTATATTTCTTGGTTTGTCTTTCTTTTCCTTTGCTTGTTTGTTTTGTTTCTTAATTCCACGTATGAGTGATGAGATCATTTGGTATTTGCCTTTCTCTGACTGACTTAATACATTTAGCATTATATTCTCTAGCTCCATCCATGTTGCAAATGGCAAGATTTCATTTTTTTTTTAATGGCTGAATAATAGTCTATTGTTTATTTATACAACACATCTTTCTTATCCAGTCATCTATTGATGGACATTTGAGCTGCTTGTTTCCAAATTTGGCTATTGTAAATATGTTCTAATAAACATAAAGGTGCATGTATCTTTTCAAATTAGTGTTTTCTTATTCTTTGAGTAAATACTCAGTAGTGCAATTACTAGATCATATCGTATTTCTGGCCATCTGTATGTCTTCTGTCTGTTCATGTCTTCTGCCCATTTTTAAATTGGATTATTTAACTGGATTTTTTTGGGGGGTGTTGAGTTGTATCAGTTCTTTATGTATTTTGGATATTAACCCTTTACTGGATATGTCATTTGTAATACCTTCTTGTATTCTGTAGCTGGCTTTTAGTTTCGTTGATTGTTTCTCTTGCTGTACACAAACTTTTTATTTTGATGTAGCCCTGATTGTTTATTTTTGTTTTTATTTCCTTGCCTGAGGAGACATATCTAGAAAAATGTTCCTACAACTGATGTCAGAGAGATCACTGCTTATGCTTTCTTCAAGGATTTTTTTGGTTTCAGGTTTCACATTTAAGTCTTTAATCCGTTTTGAGTTTATTTTTGTGTATGGTGAAAGAAAATGGTCCAGTTTTATTCTTTTGCATGTAGTTTTAGGAATACTTAAAAAGAAAAAAATGAGAAGCTTTGACACAAATATGGAATTCTTTTTAATTATTAAAGAAAAGTTTGTTCTCATGAAACAATTTGTATAAGTTTTATTGTGTCCTTGCACTTAATGGAAGGATGAGAATTCATCTGAAGAGAGTTCAAGAGTATTTTCTTGATTATAAGAGTTCTTCCTATAGTAGCCAGAGGTGGGAAGGGGTGGGTAAGATGGGTGAAGGTCATCAAAAGGTGCAAACTTCCAGTCATAAGATAAATATGTCCTGGGGATGTAATGTACCTGGGGATGGTTAGCAAGACCATATTGTATTTCGAAAGTTTTAGATATAATTAAATTTATTACAACTTTGCAATATATACATACATCTAATTATTACGTTGTATAATGTTATGTGTCAGTTATATCTTGGTAAAAGATAGTTTCATGTTGACAAAAGCATCTCTACAATTGTGCTAATAAATAAATAAATAAATAAATAAATAAATATTTTTTCCAGGGGTGCCTGGGTGGCTGTTAGTTCAGCCTCAGCCTTTGGCTCAGGTCATGATCCCAAGGTCCTGGAATTGAGTCCTGTAGACACCCTACTCAGCAGGGAGTCTGCTCCTCCCTCTTCCATTCCACCGCCCCCCCCCCCACATTGCTCTCTAGTGCGCGCTCTCTCTCTCAAATAAATAAATAAAATGTAAAAATAAAATTAAAATCGTTTCTGTTTTCAGGAAGATGGTAAAGAGGAAGAAAGTCATTATATTTTACATTCAAACAACGATGAAGACAAGACTGAACTTTCGGAAACAATTCATGACATAAATTCATCTTTAATACTTGAAGCACCCAAGGTATTTAGTCAATCAATTTCGTATTTGAATGGTTTGCTGTGAGCTAACATTTCTATAAAGAAGACAACAGCTTGTTCTCACTCTTGGCTAAAGAGATATAAATTAAATGATCCTCTTTTTTATTTTATTTTATTTTAATTTTTTAAAAATATTTTACTTACTTATTTGCCAGTGAGAGAGGGAACACAAACAGGGGGGTTGGCAGAGAGAGAGTAAGGCCTCTAGCTGAGTAGGGAGCCCAACACGGGGCTCCATCCCAGGACCTTGGGACCATAACCTGAGCCTTAGGCAGACACTTAAGGACTGAGCCACCTGGCGTCCCGCTTTTTTTTTTTTTTTTTAAATGAATTGTTTTCCCTCTTGTATTTCAGTGGCTTCATAAATGACAAAGGCCAGATACAAGGCATTTTCAAAGCACAAACATACCTTATTTTATACTACAGATATACTCTTAAAATTTTGAGGCGAGAACACAATGTTTGAAAATAGGCATGCATTTAAAATGCTGTAGAAAACAGAGCTATACTAAAAGACTTCTTACCAAATACTTCCTACAGAAGAGTTATTTAGTCAAACCTTCCTTTCCACTTTAATTTTAGGAAGTGTATTTTGAAGCTTTTCCTTTTTTATTCTAAATATGAATTGTGGCTATTTTGCTCTTTGAAGGTAGAGTATGGTATTGCCTTACCTGATAACAACCGTCTGGTGATAGTCTTTGCATAATTTATTGACGGTGCCTCAAGCTGATATTTATTTCTATACTATACATTGTGGGTCTTTTTTTTTTTTTTAGTTTAGACATTTTTGTTAAAATTTCATAAGTGTATGACATCTTCAAATATAGAGTAAACACACCTGTAAAAAAATTAGCTGGCTTGCAATATTTGATACACTATAATAATTTAAAGGTGGGAAGTAGTAGATTCATTCCATGAATTTGCATTTGGTAATATTTAGTGAATAGGGGTCTGTAGGAAATGTCATTGATCTCCCAAGAGGAATTGAGCCTCCTTGTGCTTAGCACTCTTCAGGATCCCCAGGGTTATGTTAGAGGCTCTGCAAATCCATACATTGCTCAGGCATTGCCTAGGAACTCAGCAAAATTTCTGCACATGTATGACTAGTTTTAGTTGTATGTACTTCTAAGTAGTGAAATATAAATTAATTAAAAAGCATACTATTTTCATTCCTTTTTGCCATATAATTTCAGTACAGTTGAAAAAACATATTTCTGGGGGTGCCTGGGTGGCTTGGTGAGTTAAGCCTCTGCCTTCGGCTCAGGTCATGGTCTCAGGGTCCTGGGATTAAGCCCCACATTGGGCTCTCTGCTTGGCGGGGAGCCTGCCTCTCTACCTACTTGTGATTTCTGTCAAATAAATAAATTAAATTAAATAAACATTTCAGGGCATATTATAAAATAGTCATACTTAAGGTAGTTGGGACATACGTCCCATATCTTTATAGATACTGCTTTTTGATAATTTCAGTAGCCATAATTCCATCTGAGTTTTACATAAGCTTGAAAGTCCTGACTTTTTAAATCTTTGCTTTCTTAGATATGATGCATTTCCGTATTTATGCACTACTTCTGTATAAGATGTATGAGCCAAATGTTCAGTGCAGCAGGTTAACAAAATTCTATTTCTGATTGAGAATTTTCAGGTGGTTAATGTGTAACAGACCTTTTGGAATAGTCACTCACCTTGCCGAGGGCCGATTGCTGCCTCTTACTGTTTGTCCCTTTCTTTGCGTTGAGGGTTGTGTGGGAGGGAGCACTTATTTCTCCTCCTTTGTAATGGAGAACCATTCCAGGTAACTGTGCCTGGGCGAGGAATATAGTCACTGAGGTTCTGTCCGGGTTAACTTCCTAACGAATCCCCGTAGAGTGCCACTGCAAAAAAAAATAATTTTTGCCACTTTTATTTACAGGAATTTAGAGATGAACCCTATTATAAAGAAGAACTTGTAGATGAGCCATTCCTCAATTTGGGAAAGGCTTTTCAGTCCCAACAGAAAGAGATAGACCACAGCAAGGAGGCCTGGGAGATGCATGAATTTCTGATTCCTAGATTGCAGGAGATGGGGGAAGAAAGAGAGATGCTTGTTGATGACGAATATGAGCTATATCAAGATCACTTGCAGTCCGTGGACTTGTATCCCTCATCACACCTTCAAGAGGCTGCTCCTGTTCCCTCTGCGAAGGAACTTCACTTTGGCACTCAGTGGTTGCGTGACAGTGCACCACCTGAGCTTCAGGGAGCGAGATCCATGGTGAGTCTGTACTCCCCGGAGGCGCAGCAGTACGGCTACAGCACGGAAAACATGGTAAGGGATGAGAACGGCTCTTCCACTTCCCTCCTCCTTCCCCTGCCTCCCAACCCCTGTTCCAAAATTATGTAACTTTCAAAAGAACAAAATGCAATGGAAAATATAATTTTTGTAATTAATCATTTTTCCGAGGTGTACCACATAGTGTAATGCTGAACTAAGTATAAACTCATCTTTTCTGTATTACACAACTTCTGATAAGAGTCAGTAAGCTGCAGTTGCCTTTTATGGTGGTTTATAGGGGGTTTTGCCTTTTTTTTTTTTTTTTTTTTTAATGATGCGCTTCTCCAGATTATCCATTTCAAAGAAGAGTTCTTTTGCCATTTGTGATTTTTTTTTTTTTATTCCCTCAGAGAGACAGGGCTCCATATTTCTCATATTGTGTATTATATTTATCAAGGAAAATCAAGGCAAAATTGACTCAAGATACATTGTTTATGTCTTGTTTATCCACACTGTTTTCTGTGTTATGTATGATACTAAATAGAAGGTCTCTGAACTCTTAAAAATTATCTTTATGTTTGTGTTATTGTCTATTTTCAACTTGGCATGAAAGCATTATATTTCAGTAGGTTTGCCCTTGCTATGGATCGCCAATAAACTTTATTTTTATAACATTAAAAATTAGGGTTAACTGGTCATCAATTGGACATTTTTATTAGGGACATTTTTCATGTTTTAGGTTTGTTTGTTCATTTTATGTCCCAGATTAACTTCCAGGGAAATGAAAAGAAAATGATTAGATAGAAGTGTTTTGGTTTTGTTTTTGTTTTGTTTTGTTGAAAGGAAGAGAGAGGGTATAGGGACAGAGGGAGAAGGAGAGAGAGAGTTAAGCAGGCTCCATTCCATGATCAGTGCAGAGCCCAGCACGGGGCTTGATCTCACGACCTTGTGATTATGACCCGAACTGAAATCAAGAGTTGGACGCTTAACCAGCTGACTCACCTAGGAGCTTGCTAACTCATGTAGGAGATCCTAGGGGTATATTTTTACAAGGTCATTTAGCAGTATGTTTAGATACGGTGCAGTACTCCCCACACTGAGATCAGCACCTTTCTTGCAGTGTTGTAGGGAGCATGCTTTGCTTTGCTCTCTCAGAGGACCCATAGAGCTAGTTTCTTTGCTCTCTCCTTCCTCAGACCTATCCTTCTTCCCCCCTTTTGCAAATGCTATGGGTTCTTCTATGCAAGGTGCTATACAAGCTGTGCTTAATGGAACGCAAGAGGATTAGTGGACTGTGGGCAATCTAACAGAGAACAGATGTTTTGTGATTATGTGAATAATGCCTGGATATGGACAGAGGTGACAGAGAATCACCTGGTGTGTTGGCCATTGACATTGGTGCTTTCTTTCCTTGCCAGTCCCGTTCCTGTATCTGTAAGTACTCGAACCCAAACAGAATATTCAGTTATACAGAGCAAATTCTAATCACAGATTAGTGAATATTCATAAATACTCTCTTGTTGTGCCTTTCATCTACAAAAAGAAAATTTTCTATTTACCCAAATATAAGACAAGCTGAAATAGAGGCCCATTTTAGTATATAAACTTTTAGGGTTCTAGACTAAATAGTCACAGGTACATTCACAGTATTTACTTTATAAATTTAAGCATTAACAGTTTTTAAACTCCCAAATGTTAAATTTTTTGCCTATTCTCACATTTAATGACAATTGTTTTCAGTGCATATTTATGTCCATAAATACATTATCACTAGAAGCACCTTCCCGTCATTTAATACAGTTTTCAGAATATATCATCTTAATTTTCATCTAGGTTGTTTGAGATACAGTAATTTTTGAATCCATACTATCAGTCAGAATTTTATCCTCTCGAGTACTCATTTGCATAACAATAGGCTTAAAAATTCCCTTTGTGAGTACATAGTGATGATCTTCACTATATAACCATTTACTCTGTTGTTTGTTAAAGTGCTATTTAAAAAGCTTGTTTCTAACAACATTCATTGCTCACAATTTGAAAGACATGCATCCTAATTACTAAATCTGTGTTAAATTTCCTAGCTTCCTTTTTATTTTCTATTTCTGATTCTGTGAGGTGACCTATAAACTCTCTAAAATGGCACTGATTAAACTTGTTTCCACCACAGTGGTGTCTGGGTGGCTAAGTCGGTTAAATGTGCATCTCTTGGTTTTGGCTCAGGTCATGATCTCAGGGTTGTGAGATTGAGTTCCACGTGGGGCTCCATGCTTGGGATTCTTTCTCTCTCCCTCTTCCTCTGCTCCCCTCCTCTCCAACTTATACACTCTCTCTTTAAAAAAATCACTTTCAGCCCTAATATGTCTTGTCTGCACAATATTTTATTTTCTTTAAATAATTATATCTTCTTGTTTTGGGCATTCTTTTCCTCCTTTCCTGAACTCCACAATGATGGTAGTGTAAAGGAGGAAAGTTTTTCCTCTACCCTTATTGCTTCTTTGGCTGGGGCCTTGGAAATGAAGCTGATGAAAGAGTAACAAAAGAAAAACAATTTATTAACTAGTGTGGCATGCACTTATGCAGTAGAAACTCAGTAATGAGTAACTCAAAGTGGTGGTTAGAGCTTGGGCTTATATAGCTTCTTAACAAAGAACGATACATTTATTGAGAAGTGACAAGACAAAGGAAGAGGAGTTTAGGTTTTAGGGTCAGAGCTGCAGGAAGGTAATTATAAGGGGGAAATTGATGGAAGATAAGGGCTTTTTTAGTTAGGTTTACTAGTATGTTCCTCTTGCTGCCATCTCTAGGCTGGAAAAAATCTAGATTCATCTTTGATGATTAATAGTCACGGGAATATAGCTTTTCTGTAGTGCTATTTCTCTTTTTTTTGTCCTCTCAGAAAATCTTTATGCCAGAGTAGCATATTTTTGATAGAGTGGTCTAATTCTCTATAACAGTTACACACATAAGATCAGGATGGACTTGAATCTTTATTTGCCCTCCTGTCCGAAGGGTACTCATAAGATGAACATTTATTATCTAATATTACAAGCCTTGGGTAGATTGTTAAAACATTTGAATACCTTACAAAATATGTAATTCTCAGTACTCCTTTAAAGAGTGCCTTCCAGAAGGGTTGAGTAACATTATCACTTCTGTCTTCATTATAATACCCATTTTGGGCTACAGATATATCTGTATTTGTAGAGTGCAAATACTACCCAACTACTTAGATTTACCTTTCTCTACTACTCTCTTATTCCATTTTAGTTGAAGGATAAAACCATCAAGACTTCTAGATCTGGTTCTTTACTTTTACTTGTAGTAAAATATACATTGCAGTAGTCCCTTCTATCCCTGCACCCCACCCCCTATCTCTGGTTTCACTTCCACAATTTTAGTTACCTGCATTCAGCCGAGGTCTGGAAGCAGCCGTAGCCTAAATTTAATTTATAAATTAGCCGTAGCCTAATTTAAAAATTAAACCACATGCCTGCATCATTCACCTCACTACATCTTACCACTTAGGCATTTTATAATCTCACATCATCATCATAAAAAGAAGGGTGAGTACAGTATATCAAGATATTTTGAGAGCAAAAGAGACCACATTTATACCACTCTTATTACAATGTAATTGTTCTTATTATCAGTTATTGTGGTTAATCTCTTACTGTGCCTAATTTATAAATTAAACCTTATCATAGGTATGTATATAGAGTTAAAAATAGTATATACAGGGTTTGGTTCTATCCTTGGTTTCAGGCATCCACTGGGAGTCTTGGGATATATCTCCCACAGATAAGGAGGGGCTACTGTACGTAAAATTTACCACTTTAACCATTTCTAGGCTTACAGTTCCAGTAGCATTAAATATGCTTGCATTATTATACAACCATTATCACCATCCATCTCCAGAACTTTTCCATTCTTCCCAGATTGAAAGTCTGTACCCATTAAACAGTAACTATCCATGCTCCCCTTCTCTCATCCCTGGCAAACAACCATAGTCCTACTTTCTTTCTCTAAGAATTATGATGACTTTAGGTACCTCATTTAAGTGGAATCATAGAGTATTTGTCTTCTTGTGTGAGGCTTATTTCATTTAGCATGATGCCTTCCAGGTTCATCCACATTATAGCATGTTTTGCGATTTTCTCCCTTTATAAGGCTGAATAATATTCCACTGTATGTGTGTGTGTATGTATGTATGTATATTCCAGTCTGTTTAACCATTTATCAGTCGAACATCTGGATTATTTCTACCTCTGGCTACTGTGAATAATACTGCTGCAAGCACTGGTGTAAAGTATCTGTTCAAACGATTATTTTTTAAATTTTTTGGTGTACATACCCAAAAGTTAAATTGCTAGATCCATATGGCAAGTCTCTTTAATTTTGAGGGGGAACCACTGTCCTATTTCCACAGTAGTTGAACCATTTTATATTCCCACC